>NW_011370171.1:253890-304233 GCF_000735185.1 Notothenia coriiceps
TTAGGACTATGACCAACATGACTTTCATAAAGCTGTCCTGAAAAGTTTGAACCATGATTCTTAAATTCACTTTTAAACATGCCGGTTTTTACCAATAGGAAGTTTGGAAGCCTCTTACCAAAGCATTAGATGCTGTATGTAGCCTGTATAAACTGAAACAATCCAAAACAGGCCCGGCTTTTATTTTAGGGTTGCACCATTACCACCATGATTTTAAATGATTCTGCACGTTTTCACCCATCTCAGCAAAACATAATCTGGTTTCTTTAGAAACTTATTTGGAATTTAAAAGAGTGTCCTGTAGTTTGATCATTGCATGAATAAGGATTGTAATGATGAACGTGAGGGTCCTTCAACAATGACCACTAATGAGAAAAATCAGCAAACATAATGCAGTTTTCCTTCTTCATCCAGTGTAGGTACATGCTAAGCTGTTCAATTTAATATTAGTCTTGTCATGTTTATTATTAGTACCAGCTCCCCCTTCATGTGTTACATATTTAGTTAAGTAGAACTGTCAGTGGTACTGTTACAAGTATTTTATAAAGCCTTGCAATGCTAAACATATAAAAAGAGACTACACTTTTAGTACTCTGACGGCATGTGTCTAAGGAAATCCCTGCAATGCATTTTTGACTCACAACATACAATATAGCTGCTTATCAAAGTTTTTAGTCACCATTTCACTCAGCACACACACGCATCACAGTGTATGAACAACATGTCCACAGAAGCGTACATTACATGCTCACATTTTAAATGAACAATTTTATCAAGCGGTTGTTGTGTTTGTATTATGCTTGATCTAATTTACTGCTTCTTGCTTACTGAACTGCTTGACCTGAATACATCTTTACAAACCTTGATTGATAGTTTTTATTTAATTATGTTTCGTGCATTGCAACCTGCTTGTTAGAGTGTTTATCATGTTTTTTACCAAATTCAATAAAATTGAAACTTGCTTTAAGGTTCATGCCATTGATAAATAAAAAGGTGGTGGATATGCATGTGTGCGTGCCGGTGTTTCAATCATGCGTGCAATCAGCGGAACAAATCAAGACAGACAGCAGACTGGTCACTATGGAAACGGCTTGTCTGGTTACTGTTAGGGAACATTCCTATACCGCAGTGTTGTTTGTTTGGTTGTCTTATGACTTGAGGAAATAGTCTATATTTTCACAATGTCTCGTAAGTTTCAGGTTTGGTGTCAGCACAAAAACGTTGACAGAGCATCTTAACGGCCCGTCTACACTACAGGCATCGAACAAATGCTTTCAACGCTTCGGCCCATTCACTTTGAATGGGGGGTGACGTAGACCAGTTTTTAATCTTTCGCCGAACTGCATTGTGGGGAGCATGGCATGGCTTGCAAGCATCAATGAGCTTCTATCGGCATCAAAGTTGAACCACATGTTCAACTCTTTGACGGCTCGATGCTGGCATCAGCCCAATCAAATCCAAGTTTATGCACAATCCCGCCAGTGCAAGCGAGCCAATCAAACCGCGTGCAAGCTGGGAGAGCCAGGACCGCAGTTCATTTCCTCATATTCCCAAACGAGATATTACGGTAAGCAAATCACCCGGTTCTTCTACGACCAGAACTATTTACCGGGATACAAACCTTGAGGAACCAGCATGGAGGGAGGTGGCAGAGACAGTGGGTGACAACTGGTAGTTTTCGCCTGTTTGGAGAGTTTATATCCGGTTTTACTTCGTTTTAAACATTGCTATTGCTTTGTATGTCGGGGGCGGGGAGATTCATGTGATTGGTTGTTGGTTCGCAAAAAATCGCCAACTCAGACACCGGCCCAGCTTCAAGATTTTTTTGATGCCTGTAGTGTAGGCGGGCCGAGACAAATAGAAGAAAGTGTGTTAAGTTATGTGTGTGTAGAATGTTTACTTGGTGTGTGTGTTGTGTGTGTGTTGTGTTTGGGTGTGTATGTACATTCCTCTGTTAACACTGAACATATGCGGACATGACAGATATGAAGGATGATATGAGTGCCATGAGTCCTGCAAATGTTTTTCAAGTTAATACCATTATTTTTCCATTCACATATATCTAGTGAAAACATTTGATGTATGTTATTTATTTGACAGGGAGGGGTCTATATGAATGCGTTTTTTTCATTTCACAGATATTAGGATCACAGTCCAATGTTCAGGGGTGCGGGTGGGTTATGGTTAGTAAAGGTATGTTCTTATCTTTTTCAAAGTGCAAGATGTAGTTCATTTAAGATGGAAATAGTTGGTGCTATAATGCTTTTAAGAGCCCAGTGTAAGGGTCAAAATAATGTCAGCGCATGTGGCCTTCATCAAAATGTTGTCAATAAAAGAGCACCTTCATATTACCCGCATATCTTACAACCCTTAGATTTTTGTTTTGTGTCGGGCTGGGCAAGATCGTTTCAGAAAAATGTTGTCAAGCGGTTTCAATGTCAATTAAAAAACTGCATAAGCATGGTTTTTTTGGCCACTAAAGAGCATCGAAAAACAAGCTGTAAAGGCCACGAAATTGAAATATAAAATTTGGAATTGGGTATCAGGGCGAAACTCACCAAATATATTCATTATTAAATATTCTTGGTCTATGAAATTGGGTGAATTACAGGCAGAGGTGTAAAGTACCTAGCACATTTACTTAAGTACTGTACTAAAGTAAATGTGCTTAGGTTACTTCACACCTATGCTGTAATTCACCAATTTATAGACCAAGAATATTTCAATAATGAAATACTTTGTGAGTTGTCGCCTGATACCAATTCCAAATTTATATTTCAATTTCGTGCTACAGCTTGTTTTCGATGCTCTTTAGTGAAAAAACCATGTTATTGCAGTTTTTTTTAATTGACATGAAACCGCTGACAACATTTCTGAAACGATCTTGCAGCCCGACACAAAACAAAAATCTAAGGTTGTAGATATGCGGGTATAATGAAGGTGCTCTTTTATTGACAACATTTTGATGAAGGCCCACATGCCTGACATATTTGACCTTACACACTGGCTCTTAAAAGCATTATAGCACAACTATTTCCATCTTAAATGAACTACATCTTGGCAACTTTTGAAAAGATAAGAACATACCTTTACTAACCAATAACCCCACCCCACCCCTGAACATTGACTGTGATCCTACAAATACTTTGAAATAAAAAAACACATCATATTAGACCCTCCCTGTCAAATAAATAAATTACATCATAATGTTGTTCACTAGATATATGTGAATTGAAAAAATAATGTTACTACTTGAAACATTTGCAGGACTCATGGCACTTCATATCATCCTCATATCTGTCATGTCGCATATATGTTCAGTGTTAACAGAGGAATGTACATACACACCCCAACCACAACACACACACACCACACACACACAACACACACCAAGTAAACATCTAGGCACACTAACTTACCACACTTTTTCTATTTGTCTCGGCCCGTCTACACTACAGGCATCAAAAAATCTTGAAGCTGGGCTGTGTCTGAAGCTTGGCGATTTTTTGCGACCAACAAACCCAATCACATGAACTTCCCGCCCCCGACATACAAAGCAATAGCAATGTTAAACGAAGTAAACTAACTGGATATAAACTCTCCAAACAGGCGAAAAACCCTACCAGGTTTCACCCACTGCTCTGCCACCTCCCTCCATGCCTGGTTCCTCCGGTTTGTATCCGGTAAATAGTCTGGTCGTAAAGAACCGGAGTGATTTTGCTACCGTAATATCTCGTTTGGAATATGAGGAAATGAACTGCGGTCTGGCCTCTCCCGCTTGCACCGGCACGTTTGATGGCTGCGCTTGCACTGGCCGGATTTGCATAAACTGGATTGATTGCTGATGCCAAGCATCGAGCCTCCAAAAGTTGAACATTGTTCAACTTTTGATGCCGATAGAAGCTCATGATGCTTGCAAAGCCATGCCATGCTCCCCACAATGCAGTTCGGCGAAGATTAAAAATCTTCTACGTCACCCCATTCAAGTGAATGGGCGAAGCGTTGAAAGCATTTTTCGATGCCTGTAGTGTAGACGGGCCGTTAAGATGCTCTGTCAACGTTTTTGTGCTGACACCAAACCTGAAACTTAACGAGACATTGTGAAAATATAGACTATTTCCTCAAGTCATAAGACAACAAACAAACAAACACTGCGTATAGGAATGTTCCCTAACAGTAACCAGACAAGCCGTTTCCATAGTGACCAGTCTGCTGTCTGTCTTGATTTGTTTCCTGATTGCACGCATTGATTGAAACACCGGCACGCACACATGCATATCCACCCACCATTTTTATTTATCAATGCATGAACCTTAAAGCAAGTTTCAATTTTATTGAATTTGTAAAAAAAACATGATAAACAATTAACAAGCAGGTTGCAATGCCGAAACAATAATAAATAAAATAACTTCAATCAAGGTTTGTAAAAGATTATTCAGGTCAAGCAGTTCAGTAAGCAAAGAAGCAGTAATTAGATCAGCATAATACAAACACAACAAACAGCTTGATAAAATTGTTCATTTAAAATGTGGCATGTATGTAGACCTTCTGTGGACATGTTGTTCAATACACTGTGATGCGTGTGTGTGCTGAGTGAAAGGTGACTAAAAACTTTGATAAAGCAGCTATATTGTATGTTGTGAGTCAAAATGCATTGCAGGGATTTCTTAGACACATGCCGTCAGAGTACTAAAAGTGTAGTCTCTTTTTATATGTTAGCATTGCAAGGCTTTATAAAATACTTGTACAGTACACTGACAGTTCTACTAACTAAATATGTAACACATGAAGGGGAGCTTTACTAAAATAAAACATACAAGACTAATATTAAATCTAACAGCTAGCATGTACCCTACACTGGATGAAGAAGGAAAACTGCATTATGTTGCTGATTTTCTCATTAGTGGTCATTGTTGAAGGACCCTCACGTTCATCATTACAATCTTATTCATGCAATGATCAAACTACAGGACACTCTTTTAAATTCCAAATAAGTTTCCAAAGAAACCAGATATGTTTTGCTGAGATGGGTGAAACGTGCAGAATCATTTAAATCATGGTGGTAATGGTGCAACCCTAAAAATAAGGGCTGTTTTGGATTGTTTCAGTTTATACAAGGCTACATACAGCATTCTATGCCTTTGGTAAGAGGCTTTCCAAACTTCTATTAGGTAAAAACGGCATGTTTAAAAGTGAATTTAAAGAATCATGGTTCAAACTTTTCAGACAGCTTTATGAAAGTCATGTTGGGTCAAGTCCTAAAGTTGAAATGCAGTTAAGCAGACGATTATGTGGAGTCTGAAAGCTACATCCTTCATAATGTACCACACCTTCTTGACCTCCGCCCCATGTGTACAAAACAATGTGCAAACACAATTTCTAACTGGTGATATGATGCCTTTGATATTCTTCTTGCAAAGCGTGCATCAGTCTGTAGATAGATGTGTTGAATCACTGTAGCAGTAAAGGGGGAAATTCCTTTTTGCAGCACCATAAGTGTACAGAAGTGAAGAGTTGGTCGGCAAAACGGCTCATCTTGGATCAGTTTCATCTGCTATGGTGCACACGGCCAGGTCTCCTGCCTGAGCCTCCATTTTACATCTTCATATTTGATTGGAAGATCAGTTTGTGTGTGTTTGTGCATTCATTTCGGAACAAAGGGTAGGAGAGGAATGTTCTTTTTCATTGAGTCTTTACTTTCTTGCTGTGAGTCCCAGACTCTCGCCTCCGTGCCCTCAGTGAGAAACGCCTGTTGGAGACATGAGATGATGGCAAGGTTATGTTACAATAGTCCTCACAAAAGCATTTAGGTGCATGGTGAATAGAACACACTTCTATCATCAGCAGCAAGAAGATTGTAAACTGTATATTTTACGTGTAAATAGACACACATTCAACTCTACTAGTCCCATTCATTGTGTCCACATTCATGCTGTGTTTTGTAGTGTTTGAGTATTCGTCCTCTCAAGAGATACACTAGAGTCCCACAGCTTTAACATGTTCAGTGTATGTGTGTTTGTGTTGTGGTATTTTGTGTGGGGTGTCCTACCTTCGCTGGTAGAGGTAGAGGAAGAACAAGAGCTCATCTCTGAAGCAGGAAAGTTGATGAGAGGAAGAGAAGGATCCAGAAGAGGAGAAAAAGGTGGCACAGGAGCACAGGTCTGAGATCAGCGTGTTCACTCCCTGGTGTAGACAGAGAGGAGGGTTAAGGAGGGAGAGAAAAAAGAAATTGTCCACTAGCAATTTGTTGGAAAGAATATAAGTCGTTTTCTGATTGCTGAGTGATAAATAATATTTAAAGTGCATTTACTAGAAAGTTTCAAGAAAAAAAAATGAGAATGAAAAGACAAAGATAATCTGCACAAATGATGTTACTGTTGCAGTTTGTGAAAGAACCAGAGAGACAGTCACACTCACTCTGTACATCAACACTGTCCCCTGCAGGTGGCTCACAGACTTCAACTGATCCAGAGAGAGAGGGAGGAACAGAGAGAGACAGCAGAGGGGGCGAGGTATTGGGATCTTTAAATAGTAAAAGTACCTATACCACAGCGTATAGGCCTACTTTCAAACATCTGCTTAAGTAAAAGTAATCGTTAAGCAGAATGGTCCATTTCTGAATAATGTATTTTATTTTACTGAATATTTTCTGAAGTATTAATGTAAATCACATAGGGGCTATTTTATCGCTATGTCCTGCTCGGGACCTTGGGAATTCCTCCAAATGATCAATAAAGTCTTATATTTATCCATAATAATGAATCATGATGTTAATTACATTTTGTATTTATTTTCTGAATCTGTAATGCTGCTAGTAGCTCAATGTATCAAATAAAGGAAGTGGATTGATATAAGAGTTGCATTTAAGTAGAAGTATATAGTAGCAGGAAATACTTAGTTAAATTACGAGTAAGTAAACTAAACATTGAGTATTTGAGTAAATGTACTTTCTACAGCCAAGGAAAGTTCAAGCAACAACTTACACATATTCAGGTTATTTAATTTCACTACAATCAGAACATTTAGTAGTAAATACACTTGTATACAGGACAGACCTTGTGGTTAATGAACAGCTGTGGGGCCATGGACAGGAAGCCAAAGGCATACACTCCTGAGAGGAGAAGAGGAAGAGGGTCAATGCAGTACAATAGTGGTTTAAGTGAAGGCATCATCTTAATTGAATAAGAAAAACTGACAAATAATCAATAATGTATGTTGTGGAAACAAACAAACAGATAAGCTTATTTCTCTGTGATGAATAATTGAAGTCAACTCACCAGTCACCAGGCTGTTGACCAACCAGGAATAGTAACTGTCAACATAATGCAATTTAATGTTAATAGAAATAGCTGCTATATGCTGTATGTACGTAATAACAAGTAATATTAGATCATATTCATACATAAATCCAAAAAACATCTTACTTTATTTCAAGAAAAATTCAGGTCTGATTTGAATCTGACTGATTAAAATACTTCAGTACAGTAGGTGGAGAGGAACCAAGATGTAACCAGGAGAGAGTTTGTATTGAAATGTTACAAGTACACTGAACAGATGAGTGTGTGACATTTCGTAGCATCATTTGAAAGTATACTCTGCAGGTTTTCCCTAAAAAAATGTATGGACTAATACGGCATTTTCTTTTGTTGTTCTTGTTTTGCTGTGTTCAGGTTGTCTCTGAGATGTATAGCCATATTTATTTGAGCTGTACAGCCTAACCGCCTACTAGGAATAACATTACATTCTTTCCAATTTGTATTCTCGCTAATGTTGCTCCATCTCTTAATTCACTTTCCTAGCTCGCTCGAACCCCGTTGCACACACTCTCTCTTGTTCATTGAGCAGGGGAGGACCAACTATGAGTGGTGTGTTTACATCAGCAGCTGACAAATCCTGCATAGTATGCCTTTAAGCTACGTAGCAGAGCTCTTACCTCTTTTGGCGTAAGTAGGCCAGGGAGAAAATAGCTCCGCTGATGCACAGAGGATAGACCAAGTAGGACAAGTATCTTGACGCCTGGAGAGAAAAGCAAATATTCAAATTAAATCCTGAAGCAGAGCATATTAAATCAGAACTCTAACATATTAGAAAAAGATAGATAAACACACCTGCTTGTCATACTCCACTGTCTTTCTCTCTTCTTCGTCCAGCTTAATGACCTTCACAGTGAGAGAGGAGGCAGACTTACGTTAGAAAGAAAGTTAATGACAGTCTGCATCAGGGCTGGAAGTAAAAGTTTATTATTAAAATACATTGAAACAAATGATATCACTTTAAACATTAAATCTACAGTGAACGGATGTTGAATGGCACCATACTCACATGGAGCTTGGAGCTTCTCCATTGAAACTGGACCTTATATACTGTAAACAACTTCCATACCTGGCAGGAGGAAATGTTCGTTGGTTAAAACTGTCGGCTATGATGTTTCTTTTACCTTTTCTGTTATTTGGATTTTCCTGTTATTCTAAATACCTCCAAAAATGCTCCCAGTCCAACAGGCAGCAGCACCAGCAGACTTGTCTCCTCTAGCAGATGGAGGAAAATCAGCAAAGTGCTCAGACTACGCCACAGAACTACAGACAGAAAGGGGAGAAACACAGAAACACTTTAATATTTTCCAGGCTTTGGTTTACTGTTCGTTCCGTCATATACATTACAACTATGATTTAATGTTGTTTATATTTGCCATAAGCTCTACTACCTTGACTGAAAACAATTGTCAGTGCAAAAAAAAACCTTTAAAGACCATTTTTAAGTCACAAATGTTTAATAATTAAAAACATTTCTTGCCTGATTTCCTGGACATTCCCGCCATGGTCTTCTTTTTTCTCCATGAGCAGAAGTCATTTTTAAGAGCCAAGAACTCACATATGAGCTGTAGATAGAAACCTACTTTAACTTTACAATGCTTCATTTGCAATAAACGTGCTCTCATGAAACTTACATATAGAGATTGAAATGGGGATCTAATATGTATGGCATGGTTTTTCTTTTATGGTGTTGCATGATCTTACTTGCAGAGCTGTGATGAGTGCAGTCAACACTAACAGGTAGAGGTTGGAGCCCACCAAAGTCTCTTTAATCTCATCCACATTCTCCTCAGTGAAGCCTGGAGAAATAACAACATGCATTTCAATCCACTGGTTATGTGATGTGAATAGCCACATGCTGAAATATGTATTGTGTTATTATGGCATCTTATCAGCGCACCAAACTGTCGCAGAGAATAAACAATGTCCTGCAGATGCACCCAGAACCTGAACCCCCTCAAAGAGATGCCCTCGTAGGACACAGTCAGAGGCAGCCGGATAGTGCTGCTGCTGATCTCCTGTTGATGAGTGAAAAGGTAGATGTTAGATCAGTCAAATCAAACCCAAACTGTGTTTTATGAAGTATGCTTTTAACTTTATGGGTAAAGTTGTCCTACCATGAGGTCTCTGACTCTGAAGCTGATCTCGTTCACCAGCAGCAGAGGGAGGTAGATCATCTGTCGGCCTTCCTGAGAGCTGCAGGGACAAACGGAGACGGTTTAATCTAAACACACACACACACACACACACACACACACACACACACACACACACACACACACACACACACACACACACAGACACACACACACAGGTTGGCCTGGGGCAGATTCATTATTTACAGCAGTGTGGAGTTGCAAGAAGATTATAATCAAACATAACCCACATGCATTTAAATGGTTTATTAAGCAACAGTCATTGTGTTTGCTTTACAAATGATGAACAGTCACCTTTCCACTCACAAGTGTATTTCTACAGAGTAACAGTCATGCTGGCAATGCTTCAGCATCTTTATTAACTATCAAGAAATGATGTTTGTGGTTTGTTTGTTTATTTGTGTGTGTGTTTGTCAGCAGAATAACAGGAAAAACACTGGCCTAATTTTCCTTAAACTTTGTGAGAAAGTGCAAGAAACTTTACATTTTGGAGCAAATCCCAATTGCTTATCGGTAACCCACATTATTTTGTATTAATGATAATGGTATTATTGGAGGCCTGGGCCTTTTGATTGCCCTTTTAGTTGCCTTAGAAGTGAGATGTTGAGAAAAATAAAGGAAAAATATACAGCAATGGTTAAGACTAAGGTACATGAACACAATTGTCACCTTTCTTTGTTTCTAATGTTTGCTTCTTTTTCTAAACAACTATGTTAGTTTATTAATTGATGTCCTTTAAGGGATTAACTTATTTTGTAATTGTGTAAAAAACGATTTTACAGATAAAATGTATGCTTTAAGAAGAGCACTGGCTGAAAGCTTTCGTCACACAGAACAAGCAGTAGTCAGCTACAGTAGATTTGACCTCCAAAGCCTCATGTGACTTACACTCTCATGTAGCGCCGCACATCACTGGGAAGCCCCGCCTTGTTGAAGGTGAAGTCCTCTGACATCATAGTGACTGACAGGTGAGGTCTCCAGTGGGATACGGGATTTTCGGATCTGGGACTCGCCCTCTGATGGAGCCATACAAATCACTTATATCTGCTGTAAAGGTGACAAGTGGCTGAAATATGATAGGAGTCACGTTTTACCTTGTGCGTGTCTCTTTGTCCCTCTGTATGGGGGGGAGCGATGTAGGTGGTGAGCTGAGCTGCATAGTGCACTTCTCTGCCGTCCTCCAGAGGTGAAACACCAGCTTTGTGAATATACACGACTGCAAACAGAGTGCCATTATCCCGAGTTTGCTCTGGCAGGGAGACATTCACTTCCCTAAGGAGTGAGAGAGAAGGGACGGTGAGAGAGAGGATATAAATGAGAGCAGCAGTGTTTCTACAGTGTTTATCTTTTAGTGGCAATGAGCAGAAAGTCTCCTAATTGACATTCACATGATTAACAGATGTATAACATGTCAAACCCACCTCTCAAATGAAGAGTGTGGGTCAAATTGGTCTATTCTTACAGCCAGGTTGAGTTGGCTGTTGTCTGGCACGAGGCAGGTGAAGACACTCAGCTGTAAAAACAGAAGAAGAGAAGATTCAAAGCAGTGTTTTCTATTTCAAAAAACCTTTGAGTCAAAAAATACATGCAGAAATGGAAGAGTGAGAACTACAAAAAAAACGACCTTATGTTGTAAACCCCCCCATGTAAATCAGTATTTAAAGTATTTATTGATTCAGCCTGACACACACATCATTCCTTTTTATTTAAGATAACTAGATTTTTACTTTATTTATCCAAAATTCGGAAATTATTTGGTTCAAGCAGCAGTGCCAACCATTAAACAAGATTACAAAATGTAAAAGATACAATAAGATACAAATATAATAAAATTAACATTTGCGGCAAGTATAAATTATAAAAATAACATTTAAAGATTTAAAATGTAAATGCTAAATTGACACTAGCAGCAAGTATACAAATTCACAACAGAAAATACTTATATCCTATATCTAAATAATACACAATATTATATCGAAATATTGAATAAATGTAGTATACTCAATATACAGTCTCCCTAGGTTACAGGAATATATAAATAGACACATAATGGCATGGGATTGAATATGCATTATACTCGTGCAAAATAGCTTTTGAGCTAATTGTTCTGGGTTATGAAAGAGGAGACACTTACAAGCTATGGGGCATGACACTGTCAATACACTTTTTATCTGAAAAAAACTAAAGGCCATAACCAAAAATCGTTTTTGTATCATGCTTTGCAGGGAAAGGACATTATTAAAAAGAGGGTTTATTCTTAGCAGCACTTGCTAATATCATTTACGAAGGAGCAGGGGCAGTGAGTTTAGTTATTCTGAACCCAATGGCCCTGCATGCAGGAGGGTCTTTTTCTGGATCTCTCAGTAATCTGGTATCCCTAATAATGAGGAGTAGTGGATAAGAGACAGAGGCCTGTGCTCACCTGAAGCCTGGGTCTTGCTGTCAGGTAGGAGGAGATGCAGAGCTCTCCTTTGCTTCTATCGCAGGGCTTGGTGTTGAGGAAGCCGTACAGCAGCCAGGCGGTGTGCAGCATGTACACCACGAAGACCCCGAGCAGCATCTTAGCGATGGAGCTCCTCTTGGTGGAGGAGTCGCCGCTGTCCCCGGCGGGAGCCTTGGACTGACACGATGGAAACATGGCAGCAGCTAATACAGATCCTAAACAACGAAATTATCAAATAAAAATAAATATATATGGGACCTGGTTTTGAGCACGGAGCTGTTTAAAATCGGATATAGCGTAAACACAATGAAATCCCCACGCTTCCTCCCCGCCACAGCATCCTTCCGGTTATCAAAGATGCTGATGCTGACTGCACCGTTTTTAATAAATCAGAGTGCAAATCTCGCGAAGCCTTAGCAATAAATCCACAGCATGGTTTGTTCCGGGTGCCACCAAAACCTGAAATAATGCTAGATCAATACGCAAATAATGATCGTCTTTTTGGCACGGGGCATGTCTGTCTTTGGAAGTCCATTTCCGCCAGTAGCCAAAAGTAGCTTCCTCTCTAAAAAAATTGTTTGAAATAATAAAAAGATATCTAGAAATTCCAATACGCTTTTTAATTAAAGTCATTATTTCGATGTGGGTTTTTTTTTTATTATGATTTTCATACTCAGATTCTTTGAAATAACTGTTATTTACTCTCTCATAATCTCATAATTCATTAATAGGGAAGAATTTACTTAATTATAATAATGATGACTTCATATTTATTGCATTTCACTTACAATCTATCTCTAATTTTGACTTGCCTTTTTATGTATTTATTATTTAATGAATTTTTTTCTGACCTCTTCAGCTCAAAATATTGGATTTTGTTGGTTAACCTTTTTCAGTATGAGTGATTGTCTTCATCGGAGACGATCTTCGGCAGCCGGTGCCTGTCACCGCGGTGCATTGTGGTCTCCTACAGTGCTCTTGCATGTCCTCTTGTTGTTTGCTAGTTTGCTAACTTGGACAACTTGTTTTTTGGATTACAATCACAATGTGTTGGTTGAGGAAAGTACGTAGTTAGCGGCAGGTAACTGACATGTGTTACATGTAATTGTGGCTACTGTCAAGAATTACATAGAGAATTATCTAAGAACACATTAAACTAATACTAGTGACGTTAGCTGAGATAACTAGCACAACTTACATACTTACTGCAGCTCTCTTACAAACAATATGAGGAAAGTATGACATTAAAGTTGCCTACGTTAGCCAATATTTGCGCATAATTAAACTATAGCATATTACTTATTGTCATTTTTCTTCATGCGGATATGGACTGTCTTGTCTAAAAAACTGACATTCAACTTGAAGAACCACTATCAATATGACCTAGGAACACACTTACCTTGTTCCTTTGCTTATGTAGGCTAAAGCTTGCCTTCCTTTTCTCCACCACCCTTCACTGTGGTTATATGTCTTAATATCTCCTTGCTGCTGTAGTGGCTGTGTGTGGATGAAACTACACAGGCTGCTTCTGGCTGGCTGTATGAACTGCACTAGGATGTATCTGCCATTTGGTAGGAGCTTTTATCCAAATCGCCATTTGAGCTCTGTTAGTTTTTTGTCTTCAAGAATCGGTGGGACTCGAACCCCTGTCCTTTGGAGTGCTCGTGCATTACTCTACCCACTGAAGTACACTGTGCCTCTTGGAAATACAAAACTGGGACTGTTCATCCGGACTTACAGTGGTGTTGGTCCAAATGCCATCTGCAGTCAAACACAGTGGGTGTCAACATGTCAACTCAGAAGATCTCAGTCTGCTGCGGTCAGGAAAGAGAAGCTGCTACAAGAAGGAGGTGCTGCATGGCCTGGTAAGAGTGATAGATAGTGAGCATGTTGACGAGTTGATTTGGTCTGTTTCCACACCATTATATTGTTCACAATTCAGTCTTTTATTTGTTGATTAACACCAAATTATCCTGATTCCAGTTCTACATGTTTTTCAATAAGGTTATAACAATTAATCATAATGTATCATTGTATTTCAATGCCATATCGATTAGTACAATATTCAAAAGACAGGAGGTGATATAATGCAACATACGTCAAAATGCAATTAAATAGAAATTATATTCAACACAATTAAGAACAAATCTTTTTCTAGTACAACTTGGAAAAAAAAACTTTGTTTTATTATGTACTTTTTAAGGGAAATAAAATAATAATGCAAAATCATTATTTTCACAATGGTAGTCATATTGAAATTCCAATTTCCATCAAAGAAATCACAATTACTAAATTGTTTCAGATTAGAAAAGCCCTTATTTCAATATATGTCCACACTGTAACCTCTCTGATAAATATATAGGCTATATCATTCTCCTATATTAGTTTGTCACAGGTACAATAATGGTATTACTGTAATGTTACTGAGGACAGTGATTCACATTTAGTAAAACTGAATCAAAACTTTACTTATTTTTATCAAAATTCAAAGTGACTAGACAGAACGTTTGGTTTACTTGCCTGAAGGATTGTTTTCTTAACATCAAATTAATTTCCAATATTTTGTAGCAACTCTATTGTTAATGTTCATTTTTCCAAATGCATCTGGCACCTTGAAATTGTGCACCACTGTAAGTACAGGAGTGTAGATTTCTAGTAAATCCGGTTTACTTAAAATCCCCAGCGATTGTAGCTGATTATGCACATTGTGTATACTTGTTTTTGTTATTTTCCTTGCTGTTTTTATATAGGAAACATATTGCTTTACACAAGGTTTAACTTTGTATTTTCTGTGAACAGTGTCCTTTATCCGCCACGGAGGGACAGACGTTTCCAGTGTGCCTCCAGCTTTTGTAGTGGTAAGAGAGCCTAAACATTACAGTGGTTCCTGAACAGTAGTAACTATCGTTGATTATAAGTTAAATGCAATTCATGGGAATATGCTTTTGGAGGAAATGTGTTTGATTTTACTGCTGATTTTCAAATGGATATATCCCATATGTCCCAGGTGTTATCAAACAAACATGTACAAAGTACATTAGTACTGATGTTAGAGTAATTGTGATTGCTAGAGGTGATCAGCTTTTTGTTTATCTCTGTCATAGATGAAGTTTGACCAAGAGGGAAATGTGACATCGTTTGGTAAGTATTGCAAATTAAATCAACTTGCCTGTCTTTTTATTTGAGGAGAAACCTCTCAGTTGACACTGATGATTAGTAATATGTCTTCTCCTGGGCTAAGACCACATTCACAATACTGACAGTGTTTTTCTCTGTATGTCATTGAATCCAATAATATGTTCTCCCTTGCTCTGTTTTTTTTTTTTTGCCAAAGAGATGCTAAAATCTGTATCTAGCAACAACAGCAAAAAATTAGGAGAGCAGTATTTTTTTCAAAATTTTATATTTTCCCTGTTATGAAAACAACAAAAATATGAAACAGAATTTTCTCGTCACTATTTTCCAACCCTCTCCTTCTTCTCATCTTCTTCCCTTTTTCTCTTACAGATAAGAAGAAAACCGAGCTTTGCCAGGAGCTCAGTCTCCAGGCCAGAGACCTTCGCTTTCAGCACAGTACCAGCCTCACAACCAGGAACAACTGCATCATCATACGGATGCAGGTATGCTCTTTTTCGCTCGCTCACTTTGTGATTGATCAGACATTTCTTTAATTCAACAAAATCTAGATAATTTTTATCTAGCTGTTAATTAAGAAAAATGTTGCCAACATAAGTCTATTTCAAACCCATGGTAACAGTAGTTATTCCATGGCAGCCAATATGACTATGGTTTTGCATTATACTCAAATCAACTACTCCTGCTGATGCACCTGCATTGTTTGAAAGCAGCGGTAGTTCGCCCCTTGTAAATTAGACCCAGTGAGGATTTAAGGAAGTAAAATAACCTGAAGGATCCTCTAATTATTTTTAAGCTTTAAATGATTTAATTTACTTTTTTTCTTACCATAATTAAGACAAATGTAGGGATTTAGAACAACAAAACATTAAAGCAAAGTGTTTAATGAACCAATGCATGGAGTTGCAGTTGGACAAGGCATTACATCAGCGTAAGGAAGAACTGGACTCTTGGATCACACACTCCTGATGTCCTCTCTTACAGTCCTCGAGGACATTCCTTAGCCCGCACCACCGTGGCCTCTCCTACAGAGGGCGTCCTGGAGAAGGTGTAGTAGAGGACGCAATCATCACTGCTCCTCATCTTACAGAAAGCAATAGATTCTCCTGGTTGAGGCATATCATCTTGTGTCTCCACAAGTGTCACAGTGAGGTAGCCACACTCTTGATCACACCTGTAATGAGTGAGAGAAAGCAGTCGAGAGGTATTATATCGCAGTGAAGTGAAACTAGTGTGTAGTGTAGTGGCATTTTGATGGAGATACCCATGGTCTAATGAGACAGCCAATGTTAACAGCAATAAGATAAGATAACATCAATAAGTATTTAGATGTATGGCAAAACTTAATATGTGTCTGAGGAAGAATAAAACAGCAACTGCAACATCAAATTTTCATTGTTTTGGTCATTTAAAGATTTTTTTCTTAAGGCACTGTTTATTTTTGTTTTGATAGGGCCAGAGGCCTGTACTACGAAGCTGGTTCAACCTAACCTGGATATGTTTGAGTTAGCCGGTTGGCCTAATCCAAAACATACGTGCTCTCGCTAAACGGTACTACGACGCGGGTTATCAAGTGGATCGCTCAAGCCAGCCGTGCCCTATCTAGTTGGGTGCGCGTTCACATGAAAGGGGTGGTATTTGGAGCATTCGACCAATCACAAACATGGAGAAGCATACTGACAGCGCAGCGTCATACTTCCTGAATGAAAAGTGAACTTTAATATTAGACAAATATGAAGAAGTTAAACTTAAACATCCATGACTTAAACACTTTATCCAGGATAAAAGCCACATAGCTGCACCTGCAAGGTGAATACAGCTGGTAAAAGAAAAAGTGTTTTACATTAACAGGTTTATGATATCACTGCCCCGTCTAAAACACGAGTGGATCTGACTTTAATTACATTTGACTCGAGTGTTTCGTCAACTTAATGTGTTGCTTAAAATAATACTTCTGCATACAGTATGTGACACTGTGAGTGTTGCACGGCCAGATACGGCTCAGCTGACTCAGATAAGGAAATATGATACATTATGATGTGATATGCCGCGGACTGTACTTAATGTTACTTTGATCCGGTTACTTATGTTATGGCAGATATTTAAGTAAGCTTTCTTAACGCTAATGTTATAATAGTCAGATTGCTCTGAAGATGGGAGGTGATATTCTATTAATTTTCACGTTCACACCTCAGTTGATTTTTGCCGTCCGTCTTTCCTCTAACGGCAGTTTTTCTGTATTTCCTTTCTCCTGTAATGTTACTTGATCGCTTTAAACTCCGCACACAGAGCTCTGATTGGTCAGCAGGCAGTGCTTTCACTGAGTTGAGCTCTTAGCCTGCAACCTAACCTGCTCCGGGGCAGGTTAGCCGCACAGCATAAGTTAACATGGAGATCTAGCCTGCTAAAAAGAGAACCAGCTTCGTAGGACCGGAAACCCCAGGTTTTCCCTGAAGTGCTAACTTCAGGGAAAACCTGGGGTTTCCGGTCCTACGAAGCTGGTTCTCTTTTTAGCAGGCTAGATCTCCATGTTAACTTATGCTGTGCGGCTAACCTGCCCCNGAACGGCCCGTTCTAACAGCTGTTCACCAGCGGTGTTGTCTGTGCCACAGTGACTCCGCACAGTTAACGAACGCACCGTAGATAATGTAGCTGACCCTCATCCCGGAGCAGCAGAGTTCAGCCGGCCCGACAGGCAGGAAGACACGAGCACCCAGTTCGCGCTTCATATATTAAAAAATAACACCATGCGACATAACAGCTCGCGACCGCAGATGTTATGTCGCGAACAAATGTAAATTATATTTGACGCAACTTTAGTTACATTTCCATGACTTTTCCAAAACTTTGGGGGAAATATTGTTTTCCATAACTTTTCCAGGACCTGGAATTTGCATTTTGAATTTCCATAACTTTTCCAGGTTTTCAATGACCGTACGAACCCTGCATATCATTCTACACTAAATAGACCGGTGTGTAGGCAATGTCTTATATATCCAAAAATTGAGAAGAGAGAATCACAGGTTAGAGATTTAGCATAATGTTAAACAATGGGTTCCTGTTAATAAAAACATTCACACCCTTAGTCAATCAATTGACGTTGTCTCGTCTGACTATATATTTTCTCAAGAGTGTAAGGGTGTGTACGGAATGCACTTGATTAACAGCTTATTTACTCTCCTATTGAGTTGCACGGGACTGATTCCTAGCAAAGCTTCACCACACTGTAACCTGTTAATATGTCCAACTAGGCAGAGTCATTGCAAATACGTGTGGTTCTGCATGGCCTTGAAGGAAAAGTAACCTCTTTGACCAAATAAATAAATAAATCATTTCAAAACTGATTTCTATACATAAGCATACCTCTATTATTACTGCATGTCTGAAGGTAGGAGGGTTTGGGTTACCTTTCCTTGCAGTATGATTGGATACAGCCATTGACCTCATGGACCCAGCAGATTGAGGGTGACAGTCACATAAAGATGAGAGCATGGACATAAACATGAAGAGAGAGAGGAGAGCCATCTGCAAATAGAACAACGTAGGCCTACATGATTAATAGCTTCTTAATTAACCCTCTGACAGGAAAATTACTAACATGCTCATACTGACAACACGAGACACTACTGTATTTTCAGTTTGAGCAAGTCGTAGAAACTTGATCTGTATGCCAACGGTTCGGAAAATAACCAACAACCGAATGTTGTATGAGCTCAGAGAGTTGGTTTCAAATCACGAGTTTTAATACTGTAACACAGCTACAATTACTTTCAGTTTGGATACTGAGAGCAGGCACAGAGACAGTGTATATGGAGCAGGGTACATAATGTTAAAATTGTACAGCTTTACATTCAGTTAGGGCTTGACAACGTAAGTAGTAGCGCGAGCCATCAATTGAAATGCACCACTAAAGTAAGATAACTTTACGTTATTGGCTACCGTTATAACACAGTCACATTCACACCGCTTTATCCAGAAATAAGAAACGTTACGTCAGATGAAAGTCCTACAAGTAACATTAGCTGATTTAATCATATAACTTCATTTGAAATCTCCATAAAATATCACCAACACTAACCCTTTAGGCCTAGTAAGTGTCGTTGTTAAAGTTGAATATACTGTTTGCTGGAATGCCGGAAAAACATAAACATTTCCGTACTCGTGATTTCAGCGTGCTAATAAAGGTAAACTTCCGGTCCCGCTGTTTTCACAATAAAAGCACGATCTTTACAAATTAAAGGGAAGAGTTTGAGTTTAAACTATGGTTTCAAAACCATAGACTGGTTTAAGGTTTAAACCCCAAATTATTTTCATATAGAATAATATATTAATGAAAGACCTCATGATAATCAGCCTATTCAACAGCAAGGTATGCATTCTAAAACTACATAAAAATAACCAAGGCTTTAATAAAAAAATAAAATGCATTTTGATGTTTGGCCTGAATTTGTGCCAATTGCAGTTGGAAAGCGGACAGCGCCACAATACGCCACTGTTGGAATGCGTTGATTAAAAGTGTTTTTTTCTTCCTTTTAATAGTTTAAAACGCCACTATATTTATTTTTTAGAAAACACATGCTTATAACACTTGATGGTAGCCTAGAGGTCAACACATTGGTCTGGCCGGGGTCAAACAGCCATTGATAAGATTTCCACATCTCTTTGTCAACAATCTAAGTTGCCAAATAAATGTCCAGTGTTTGGTATGTATTGTATCGACGCTGCAGAAAGCTACGTGGCGTCCATCCCTATTCTCTACCACTAATCTTCTGCATTCCACTGCAGCCATTGACATTCACTGTCAATGTCCCAGCCTGTGAGAAGGGCCAGATGAAATATTTATTTTTACTTTCCTTACACCCTACTATGACCTTAGTATCTTACTTTATTTTTTAACTTATGTACAGAAGTTAAACTCCTGTTTACTTTCAGCGATTTGCTTTTTACATAATGATATATGACTTCCAGTGTGTTTTTTGGAAAACAGCTCAGCTTTTGGCTCCACTCACATGCTGCTGACGTGGTTTAACACAGTAGATTGAAGCCTTCTTTTGGCACCTCAATTGTAAGAGGATGTTTCTTGAGGCTGGGAGGAAAAAAATGTCTGCACCACTGTGCAAACAAGTAGAACAAATGCTACAACAGCTTTTACCTGCAACTACATCTAACACGTCATAATACCAGCTCAATACTAACTATAAGTGTCTGGACATTAATCTAACAATTGGATTGCTGTTGAACAATTTGCTTAGGAGTCTGTTCTTGGTTTGGCCTTTTTCACATAATATAGATGTTCTAAATTAGTGTGTGTAAATATATAATTATTGCCTGAGAGGTAAGTACACACTGATATATTGTTTATGCTTAATGGAAATATATGTAGAGTGGGGATGAATGGGAAGCAGGTCAATAACACAAAGTAAGAAGGACATGAGGTTTTTAAATATCAGCACACATGCTAGGGAGTGAATAGAATCAGTCCTGTTGTGTCGGTTATAAGAGAGCAAAGAAAAGCTAAATAAAGACAAGACAATATTAGAATTGCATTAAAGCCACATCTTTTATGCAGTAGTGATCCTCATAACATACAGAATTTCAGCAATACACTTCTCTATTGGACACCTCATGTGCTTATCTTATCCGAGCATAGATTTTTTGTTGGTCTCCACCATGTTTATGTGTTAAAAATCAACGATTCAGCTAATTCATTATCAACTTTGATTACTATGACAATTAAAGCTTCAATATATTTACAAGTAAGTTATTATTCTACTAAAAATGATCCATACAAAAAACATATACAAAAAAAACAGACATTTGATAACGTTGAATTGTTTGTCAAATACATTACAAATATTTGAAAACAAAACTGAGCCTTAGGCACAAAGAGGGAATGAGTAAAAACGGTACAATTTTAAATGTATCACTGACATAATGAACCTGGATTATAGTCTAAGCAAGTATAAATTAATACATATCAATTATAGTATCATCAGCATACTGTATACACTTACAGAGACCCCAGACAGAAAAAGGTTATTGTATGTAATCACCTGTTGATTGCTAGAAAGTGCTGACCTTTTATAACTCTGTCGGAGTAGGGTCTATGTCAGACATCTTTCTGATATTTCTGATGGTATGGATGTCCAAAATGTCCCTTTATCCTGAAATCCAGTTGAGGTTCTGTGCAGCTCGTTCAAAACAACTGATAAAATGTATAGAAAAATGTGTTGTGAGAGTTCAAGTGCCTCACGTATCATGTTACCAACAGTAAGTCACAGTGGGATAGTTATAAGAAGTCTTGTTTTATTCCAGCCGTTTGCGTATGGAAAATCTATTATTACTTTAAAATAATGTGTTCTATTATGGCAAATTATATCATGTAAACACTAATAAGTAGGGCTATAGGACAACAAATAAATGTAACCGCATTCACTTTTAACGAACAAAAAAAAAACACTACAAATTTGACTTTAAACTCAAAATCAACAAAGTCTCATGGTGGACAACTTAATCCAAACTTTGTATCTATAGATCACTGATCAGTCATTTGGATGACCAAAGGTGGTTACAAAAATTATTTGACTTTTTCCAAAGATTATAAAGCCAAAGATATGACTACTTCAAGACCTTTGTCATAAGAGACTATGTGAAAAGGTTTGCTCTTTGACACATAAGGTAGCTGGCTGGTGATAAACTTCAACGAGGGCTGATGTAAACAAATAAAAAAGGCTGTATACAAGTAAGAATTGTGTCATTCTCCTTTGGTTGGCTAGTTGAGGTAAAGATTCATAATTAGAAAAACACTTGTTTAACACCTGACACTCTCATATTATAACTTATGTAACATTAAGTAAATAAATAACTGACTCGTGGTGATCAGGTCAGTAACGTTGCCACTGTTTTCATAGCTGCTGTTGAAGCTGTACAGTTGACAGTCACAGAGGAATGTGCTTTTGCCACTTCAGAAATCATTGGTCACTTCTACACTTCCTGAATTATAGTAATCAGCCTTGGCTCTGCCTTAGCAATCACCAAAAAGATAGTCCTGAAAATAAATCTAATGGTTGAAGGCATACACAAGGCTATCACTGTATGAATACAACAAAATAATAAAGTCTCCTTTAAAAATGGCCTATAGAAATATAATCTTTAAACATCAAACACGTGGGAAAAGCTACTAAAAAATATTTTTCCAAAAGACAAATAAAGCATATTTATATTTGGTCATGTCTATAAGTGTCAAATATCTGTGAGGAAACAACACAAAAGATCTACCTACAGAGTAACACAATCTCTCATGCCAATACTGGACAGCATATATATAAAAAAAAAAAACATTAATTCCTCAAAACAATAAAAATAAAATTAAAATAAAGCGTACAGAAGATGAAATGTAATAATGAAAATGTCAACAACACCGAAGATTTGACCTCAAAAAGAGGAAAAAGGGTTTACATTTTTTAAGGCCCCTTGTAATAATATTCCGATATGTAGTACCATTTTATTTAACGGCATTCAAAATGCGTGAAGGCTATTCTATTTACTTAAGGTTGGCAAGCTGATCCAGGACAGTTCAGGCTGTAGCTCTGTGAAGGGAACAACTGATCTATGTGCAGAACAAAGCCCAGCCCACTGCGGTTCAGCTAACAGAAGTAATATCTAACAGCCCAGTGTTTTCAGTTAATTACCTTCCTAGACTAGAACAGTTGTGATGTATTGTGATATGCAAACAATTTCTCCACTGAAATTGAGGATGTGCATTCAATCTGTAACTCTTTCTCCATAATGGAAGGATGGGAATTTTAAGTCTTATTTCTTCCCTTATGAGCTCTTCTTGACCAACACTTAACATCATATGGCGACATGTGAAACAGTAGCAGAGGGGAAAGGCAGGAAATATGCAGGGAAATGTTGGTAGCGCTGAAGAAAAGCAGAGGAACTTGACTTGATCTTCAGTCATTTAAAGGTCCATTTGAGTCCTGATTGAGAGGAATCAGACTCCATTGAAAGTCTTTATTGGTCTGTTTAGGCGTAGAACTCCTTGGTAGACGCTTTGTGATAGGCTGTTGTTGAAACTTTGTTGTCCCCCAGGGCGTAGCTTCCTTCGTCCTTCTTCTTCATACGGTAGGCGAGGAGGAGGAGGAGGAAAACAGCAAAGAGGAATCCAACTACTCCGCATGCTATAACCGCTGGAAATGGCATGAAAAAACGAGGTTGAAATACATTTCTGATGGATAATCTTAACATCAAAGAAATGGTTTATCATAAATAACCACATCTGCTTAGTCTTTAAATTCTCCCAATGAATAACCACATTAAACTAGACACATGAGGACAATAAGGGAAGTCATAATCTGTCCTTACCTGCCAGCACCTCCGTCCTCTCCCACATGTTCTCAGAGGTCACCTGTTCAGGAGCCTCCATGTCATACATTCTGCTGCCTTGGCCATTATTTGGCAAAATCTCGTTTTCGTCCGGTACGATCAGGACTTCATTTTCACGGTTTTTCGTTGCCGAGTCATCCAATCTGTCCAGACTGTTGTCCTCGCTGATATCTTTGATTACAGTGATATCCATGCCGAATTCGGTGTCATTATTTGTAGTGGTAGGCATGTTGGTGGAGCTGGTCATCTGTGTGAACCAATCAGCAGTTGGACCTGCCACCTGGAGAAATATATGCAGTTAATGCACTGAGTAACTTAGGGCTGGAATAAACATTGAGACATAATATGGATTTGATACTATCCTTGTTACCACCATATTAATCATGAAGTGGAAGTTCAAATAAATTCTAAAGGGGGTTTGGTTCATACAGTTGGAAATCAATACAATATTTAATGACAGTATTCCATTAGAACTTGCATTTGCTAACATATATTAGCAAAAGGTGTGTGTGACTTGCTTAAATAGATAGTTCACAAATAGAGTGGTATTCTACCGTTTCCCACAGTCAGATACTAATGAATTCCATAAGACAGACCTTTTTGTATTTGGTTAGGTCTGAAGTATAGCAATATTAGGCTATGTTGGCTCTATTGATGTTCCTATGGGATCAAATAACATTGTCATGATCCCGTAGGCATCTAGGAATTGAGCGAAACTAAGCAGGTAAACTTAAGTGGGATTAGTGGGGGGCGCCTTTTTTCCAAGCTTTGAATATTGGGAGGCCGCCAGTCTCTCTTATATTATTAGAGGTTTTGTCTTGGGACATACTTTATCAGGATTCTTACTTTAAAATAAGAATTTGTTTAAAAAGGGAAAGCAATATTTTACCTCCTTGTCACTCTTGTCCCCATTAGAAGAGGTGAATGGCGTTGTCTCCGTGTCCTTCTCTTCTGTCAGTGCATCCTGACCGTCTGCTGCTGTGGTCGATGGCTTGTGAGGAGAGTCTGATGTTGGCTGTGGTCGAGTTGGAACCATTTCTTTGGAAACGGTGGTCTCGGAGAAGTTGAGGAACCTCCTGATCATCTCCTCTTTATCTGTGAAAGCTGAGGTAGAGGAAACAAAATCAACAAAAATCTAAAACTAGTGAGTTTCCCTTCAACCTGACATTATTAAACGGTAAACCCTTTTAGCTTTATATATACTCAAACGTTATTGTAAAGATGACATTTTGTAGGTACATGGTTTGAATTGGATAGCAACAAAATGCTAAAATGTGTCCTCGAGGTGTTAATAAACTAGTTCTTCTCACTAGCAAGAGGAATGCAATCTCTGAGATCTGCAACGTCACTAAACCGCCTTTCTTCTCATGTTGAGATCACAGTAAACTGTTCCAACACATTATTCACTGTGGGCATAAAGGTGAGTCATCATGGAGGAAGTGAGTATCGGACATCTGTGAGGTTCCAATAAAACCTCACCTGGCTAACAGTTCCACTTCACCCCGGGACAAACATCTGGCACATCTGAGTGCTTCTGTGTCTCAGTATGCCAGCACTTGTGTCTACAGAGCACATATTGCTCATTCATCTGATGGAATATATTAGGAAACACACCTTGAGATAAGGAAAACCTTTGGCAAACTAATTGCTTGTAAGAAATCTTGGCCCCGTTTCCCAGAGGCCTTTAAAGACTAAGATGATCTCATACCCAATTGTAAGTTTAGACACTTTTACAGAAATAAAAACCCTGAAATGTGGAACAGAAGAAACAGAACATCTATAACATTCACTTTGTGTTAAGATTTCTAAACAGAAATGATGATGTTCAAAAGAGTATGAAAAAACAAAAAGGGAAAACTTCCCAAAGTCTGTAAACTCAGCTTTATTTGAACATGTACAAGCAGTGTCCATGTTTCTGGTATCTTTCATTTCATCTATTGCCATGAAAGTGTCATAAACCTTTCTTCTTTTTAGAAAAGTTATTATGTATTAAAGAACCTTGACTCGCCTATTCTCAAAAACAATATCAACCGATCAATGTAAGGTGGAAACCAAAATGATTTCCATTGCTAAAAATGATAACAATAGAAAAACAAAGACGGTGTTATCCTAACCGTAGTCTCCGGATCCAGAGCCCGAACCGTCTACACCATCCTCATCATCTATGGGGAGGTCACCTGACGTCCGGCCCTCTAGGTACATGTCCTCTGTCGTGGAGAACGGTGTTTGGGATGAGACCAGCAGCTGGAGGAAGAAGACAAATATATAACAGACATTATAAATCAAGCAGAAGAGGAATACTAAAGGGGAGAGAAAAGGAGAAGAGAAACAGGGACTCGTAGATCTCCTTTATTCACACATGGAGCATTCCTTCTACTTATTGAAAACATGTGAGCGTCTCCCGTTTGGGATCCAGATATGATCTAGAACAGTCATTGACCTGTTCTGGCCAAACATACCAGTGTTCCCTCTGTGTGTTTAACCATAGTGTGTATTGCATCCATACGCAAGTATATACAGTCAATATAGGCTGCTTTTTTGTTTTGTTACTTTCATGTGTTCTCACAGACAGCCAGAGTGTCTTAGTGTCTTTGGGTGGAGGCAGGAGAGAGAGAGCAATTTCGAAGGCAACGCACAGAACAGAGAGGTGGACACACACAGACAGAAATCATCAGGAAGCCTCCCACTTACCCAAACACTAGACAAAGGAGTGCGATGATAACTCTACTTGTCTCGTCATGTAAAGCTTAGTATGACACAAGAAACTACGCTCCAACTAGAGGCACTAGGTATGTAGATACAGATCTTCATCAGCTTTTAAAAAATAAGAATGATTTAATGTCTGAGACAAAGAAAGCTGTGATAACTTCAGAAAGATGGTAATATAACAACAGCTAAAAAAAAACACACATCAAAAGAAAGCAAACTGATAATGAGTCTGAAACTCAAAAACAGAAGAAAGGCTGAGCAGATGTGGCTGGTAAGACACCCACCCACCCACACACACACACGAATATGGCCCATTGAGACTTTAAATATGTCTGGTATGTATACTATGCTTCCACTAACACAGGTGCTGAGAGAGGGAGAAAGGAAGCGAAGGAGAGCGGGAGACAGGGAAAGTACTGTATGTTTCTCATAGAACAGGTGCTGGGCATAAAGGAGGAGGATTTCTCAGTACAATAAATATTCACACAAGAGGGAAATGAGGGCATAAATACATGATAAAGCATCCCATGTCAACACTGCCCTTTCACTTGGCAGTTTGCATGATATAAGGAATCTGAAAAGTGGGTGTTTTTACAATAACTGCAGACCAACGGACTTAATCTAATAAATGCAGTTGCTTCATTCTGATTGGACTTGATCTTTCGTATAAATAACTACTGTAGAAACTTTTTGGGCTTATTTTCCTCCTGAGAAATCTGATATTTGTATTCTAGCTATCTGAGATGTAACAAAAGAGACCTATTGTGAAATAACTAAATCTAGATTTAAAAAAGGGAAGATGTTAGCTTTACACCGAGGCACGTGATCGTCATACTGAAACTGAGCTAGATTCCCTTTTCAGAGCACAACAGCATGAAGTACACTGTTGATGTGTGGAATCAAAACCTAACTTTAGAACTATTTTGAGCTCTGGGAGAAAGCTCAGAAGTCAAACAAAAGTCTGTATGAAGTCAAATGATCATATTTTTACAAAATGATAATTTAAGTCTAATGATATGTATGTATTGCAAAGCTCCTTTGCATTGTGAGCAGGCGTAGAAGGGTTGCAGAAAATCAGTATTGTTATTATTAGCTATCAGCACCATTGTTAAAAATGTGCGGTCAATAGACTCATTTAATATTCTACTGCAGACTATTTAACATTGACAATGAAACAAGAAGCCAAAAAGAATCAGCTGTCCCTTTCCCTCTCCTTTTGCCAGAAAGAAGTTATGCGTAACGGGTTACTGGAAAACTTGAATCAGTCAGTCAGAGGTTTCACACATCTGGAAAACATACACAATGTACAGAGCTCTCACACACATACAAACAGACTGTATACAACCATATGGTGTCCTGCTGCGTTGTCCAAGTGAGGACAGTTTGCTGGAAACAGCCAGGTCTCAGTGATAGTACAATACAGAAATTCAATATGGGGGAGTGAGTGCTTTGGAGACTGCATTATAAAATCCTGCAATCAACATTCCATATTTTTGGAGTCTGTGGAATGCACAGCTATTATTACAGTGAGCTGAAAGCATATACTGTAAGTCAAAGATAATGAGAGAGCAGTCGGGTCAAGAGTGAGGCTGTGCAACAGCCAACAAGCACACAACAGACCTGTCACCACATGAAGACAGCAGCAGCAGCAGCACCGAACGCTGCGTGTGCAGGGGTGTTTGTTTGACCAACGCTGAAATGAGTCATAAAATGTTTGACCCCCTCAAAGTCAAATGTGTCAACAGAAGTTATATTCTCCAAATGCTTTACAAAAGGGGGAAAATAATTTATAGTAAAACGGCATGGACAGAGTTTGGAAGGACTTTAAAGAATTATGAATCTTTCAAAAGACATAATGGCCAAAACGTCAGCGGAAGCCAGAGTGTGCACTACTGACTACTTTCAAGTCTCCTTACGGTGATCAGAACACTTGGTTTGGTTACTTTTTTAGGATTTTAAAGTTTACACAGATGGACATGGGTATAAAATAGAGACATAATATTGCCTTGGGTTCATATTTTGAGAATATATTGATGTCCTAATGGAGATATGTATCATAGTTATCTGATCTATTGACCCCAAAATAAAGGTCCTAGTCCACATTATCTGGCAGATTGTCATCAGGTGAAAAAAAAAATATTTTGCGGTTGAGCAAAAGAGTGTCTAAGCGCAAATATAAAGTAACAACATCACTGGTATTTACCATTTTAGAAAAACCAAGTCGTTTAATGTTTTACTCTTGTTAACTCATTTCTAGTCTAGTTGTACACGTCAGATATAAAACCAACAGTCTGGCAGTAAATGTAACCCTGACAGACCAAAAAGGATGTGAACAGTCTCCCCTCCATATAAAGAACAGAGCTGTGACTAATATGCAGTGACTAATCCTGCAATACTTGTAAACATCTAGTAAGTAGACCATCTGTATACCAAGTCTAAACAGCTGGAGGAAATCAGCATTCATGGATTATCAACACTACTTCAAAAAAAACGTGTTGGTCTTTCTGTCAGCTGTGTTTAATTAGCACAAAAAACCCATTAATAATAATTAGAGCAAGGATCATGCTTACTCTTGCCTATGGCAGGGAGTGTAAACCCATGCAGATATATGCTTGCCTGGACTGGCCCAGAATGACTCACTGTGAGTCATCCATCCAGAAAATGATACAATTAGCAGGCCAAAAACTCACGAGATGGGAGCGATGTCAGCGAGTGACTAACTCGTAGTTCTACAGCCAAATTCGGAGAAAAAGTTGTAATATACACGGTCATCCATCACGCCCAGCAATTTAGAACCAAAGTGTATTAGTGGCTTAAAGTAATAGGAAATCAAATAGTTTAATTACATTTTTTACAAAAAAAAGTTTACCAGTAATCACATCCTTTTATCCTGTGTTTAAACACATGGGGCCTGAGGTGGGAAACATCCCATTAAACTGTATTTATGCCCCCCACTGTTTCAGTATGCAGCTAATGTTTACTGCCTTGCCAGCTCTGCTACACACAGCCAGCAGCATGGTCTCAGGTTTCAGCTCTTTCCCTTTCACAATAATCACTGCATGAATCCTACATTTCACACATTTCTGGAGAGGTGGCACATTTCCCTGGCCCTCATTTGGGACTTTTTATAGGGAATAAATCATGGTGCCAGCATATTTCCTATTTCATAGAGCTCTCAGCTGTCATTTCCAGGTGTTTTCCAGCTTTCCAACAGACACATATATGGAAAGGAGGGGAAGGACAGGGAGAGATTTAATCTTCTAGTTTAGAAACAGTCTGACTTTTCAGATCAGGCAGCATTTCGTAATTCTTAGCATTCCATCTTTAACTAAATATGTATTTGTTTCTGATAAATCATTTCATATTAAATTTGACAAAACTTGACACATGCCCTCTGTGTGGGTGGAAAATGCAGGCCAGGTCTCGAGGTTTGGGTATAAATGCCAAAGCTGTGAGCTACAGGCTGAACAGACTTTGGTCCTCAGAGAACTTGAAGCCAACTGGAGGCATGCAGTGGTTTGAGTAGATAATAAAGTAAGAATATCAGTAACCCTGCATTAGCCCGTGGTCCCAGGTTAGCTTTCATGTAAATAGCCTAGGCATGTGTTGCTTCGAGGACAACACTGTTAGATAAAACAATTATCATGCTTATTTTCATGTTGATAATTTGTTGGTACAGGCTTACAGAAAAATATCAACGACGACCATACAAATAAGTATAATTTGAAAATATACACAAAACAAGCTATGACGGTTTAACTTTAACTGTTGGGCTTGAGTGGAAAAACACTATTAAAACTAAACGCTACGGAGTCTCGCATTCTTTAACTCAACAGCTAATACATGTCTTTTCTCAGGATAAAAGAAAGAAAAAAGTCAATGTTATTATTGCAGTACACTGAGGAGTTAAATAGGGATCGTTTTTTGAAAAATAAAACCGAAATTAAAAAGTACTTACTTTTTCACTGATAAACCCAGTCGCCAGTCCAACGAGGAACAACAACCACATATTTCTCATTTTAACTTCCGAAAAGAGACGACAGTTGTAAACTAATTATATACACTGGAAAAGCTAAATTCTTCGTTACGATAATTCCTCGTCGCGTTTAAGGCTGGGGTCTTCGGCTACTTTGTTCAATCTCGACACCTTGATGGACGGTTGGACGCGTTGTGGTGAGGAGTTCCTCTGGAAAAGTTGTTTGGACTCGCAGTGCAGCGTGGCTCCGTGGTGACGTCAGCACGGCGTGACGTCCATTGGGGGCGTGTCAACACACGCACACAAACAGACACACACGCCTCTACTCGTGTAGAATAGTTATATAACAAATATAATCAAAGTCAAAATGTAATAATTTATTTTTATAATACTTATTTATTTCTATATATATATGCATATTGAAAATCTATGCTTTCACGATTTATGTAACACCTCCTCCACTACTTCGATGTCCACATTCGGCAAGGAACATTTACAAAGAAACTGTTTCGTGTGATCTGGGTTTTCAAATATCCATCACTTTGTTGGCTCTAATCATTTCCTCCCACTTCAGTAATTATAACATTTTAATTTTACAACTTTTACGGTGGAGAAAAGTAAGATTTTTTTAGGGTCAAAGGCTCACCACCTAAAAGCTGCAAGATGTCACACTTGTTTATAGAATTGAGTTTCTGTGACTAAAGCCAAATCAGATCAACTGTGATTCAATGTGGTACTAAAAAAATAACCAGAACATTTCCAAAAGTGAATATTTTTTTAATAGGCATCAAATATGATAAGGGGATACAATAGTCAAAAGGTGAAGTATTTGGCTGGAACTTGAAAAATACACAGTAATATAAGGCTTTCCATCATGTTGGGCTTTTGACCCCTGAAAATAAAGCTCGATCTACAGGTGATTCCTCACTACCTGTTACATATCTGTCATTGTCAATCACATCAGATAATTATGTGATAAATTCTTGCTTTTTCCATGGAGTAAATGTTTCTGGAAGTCTTTATTTTCTGACGGATGTTACACTGTAACCACTCAGATTAACACATTCTTAAATGCTGAGCACAGATGAAATAACACTCTATAAACATTGACAATAGACTTTACAACTTCATTGATTCATATTACTTTAAATCAGTTTAACAGACTTTTTTTCACCTATGAATGAAATGAGGGACAATAATGTAACCTGCTTTTATGTTAGTTGTATTGTTATCAGTTTAAGTTCCAATGCGGCCACTTTACCACAGACTGATATGAAACCACTCATGGCAGAGTAATACTGATATGATTGAATATGAAGACATTTGAATGACTTTCTGAAACAACCATTAAATAGTGCAACAAATGAGGGGCACACAGAAGCACACACATAACATTGCAGTCTCCAGATAGATTTGAATGCAGTCTCAACCTCTACTTTAGGCATGGCAAAGGAAGTGCGTTACCAACCTAAAATGTCCAGCCTTTTGCAGAAAAATCAGGAGGTCCAGAGGTTGTAAAACAATCGTCTCTAAAGCTGAAGAGTCTGTAGGAGGTTCTGTGAAATTTTACTGGGCAGAGGTCAAAATCATCTGATTCCTGACCTGATGTCTGATGCTTTCATATTTCTCTTCCAAACCTGAGGGATCTGGATAACAAACAGAATATAAGACAATAAGGATTCGATCTTCAAACAATATTTTATATGGCATTATAGTTTGTGTGAGTGTGTGTGTGTCTCACCAAAGGAGGTACTGAAGGCATTAGGTGTCGCCCTAGGAATGACAGCAGTCGTCTCCATATCAGCCCGCTGCCCAAGAACATGAAGCCGGTCACCAGCCAAAAGACACGAGGGTCCTGGTAATAATCACAAACAGTGTAAGGTTACCCTGTATAAACATACAAATGATGCAGTATGCACATGCAGACCCATGGAACAAAGCTAAAAAATACACTCAAAGGATGTTCCACGAACAGAGGAAAGCTAAGAAATGAAACACACAAGTAGACCTGCATCCACATGTCCCAAAACAAAATGTAATGCGTAAACTTATAAAGACAATACATACAGCTTTAAAATGAACCTTCAATATAGATTCCTACACAAAAACATGTGTTGAAAGAATTACATTTATTTTCTGTTAAATATTTTTTTTAAAGGAATATCCAATAAAAAAGACCAAGTTTAGTCTTAAAACGGTATCAGGCACAATCATTAATAAAGGCTTTAAAGTATTTCAAGTTAAGGAAAGGAGAAAGTCCTCATATCTGAGAAGTTTCAAACACAACTATCCATCTTCAGATACGATTTAAGTCTTTCACAGGAATCTGACTCACCTCTTCGAAGGAGGACTCCAAATTCATTCCAAAAGCGACCCCTATCAGACCAAATAGGGAAAGGGAGAAGGATCCCATCGCCAGCTGCAGATTCAGGCGCATCATCACATTACGATGGCTGGAATAAACAGACAGCACATGTAGAGCTCACAAGTTTTTTTCACCATTTTTTTTTAAATGGGAAATATGCCTTTAATGGGTCAGCAGCTTAGAAAATAGGTTCAGAATTTGTGATGTCTGGATCAAAACAATAGTCAACTGCCTGAATGTATATGAAACCATTATTGTTTGTTTAATTATTCCTCATATTAAACAATCCCTTCCTAATGAGCTGTAAAATGTAGTAAAGGGGATACATTACACAGCCCTCGTTTGGGGCAAACATTTATTTATATATCTGATGTGATGGCTCAGCAGTCTGAGTTAGACAAAGCAAACGGATATCTTTTGAGGTTACAGTGTTTAGAACAAAGTTCCACATTTTTTGCAGGGAATCACAAACTAAAAACAGACAGTAACCTTGAAAAAAAAAGATACCCACTTGATTTGTATGACTGAGATAGTACCACTTCAAGTAAGGTTCCCAAAACATTTTTGAATTTATTTTTTCAAAAAAAGGGATGTATTTATGCGTTTTTTCACCAAAACAGTACATTATGAAAACATCATATAATGATTAGCCTACAGCAGAGAAAACTGTTTTCATTGTTCGTATGGGCATCTGACTACTGTTTGAAGACAGAGTAAAGAACAATAAAGGGATTTGATGCCAAATACAAACATGATTCATTCCAATATTATATGCGCAGTTCAAACTAAATCCCGTTAACAGTAAGAAATTAAACACATCTCAATTGTTGTATACATGAACAGTCCCTATATTTGTAGCCATATAATCACCGTGTTTTCATATTGCCACTATCCCAACATATATAATATATTCACATGTATTGTATAGTAGGCTCTACCCAGTATGTGCGTGTGACGAGTGTACCTGTCCAGATTGATGAAGACAACACTCTCAGAGTCGTCTATCAGCCCTTTCAGCTCTCTGGTCTTGTTCGCCAGCTCCTCAGCCTGTATGGAGTTAAATATTGTGTAATAGCGGGTTCAACACTACAATACATGTGAAAGTACAAATTCATGTTATATTATAGCATTTTAATTTACACTAAGAAAAAGTTAATCATAAATAATGAGTTTACTTTAAAATGGGAATTTTAAAATCTTAATCAGAAATCTTAAACATGTTTTATTCTAACTGCTTAAGTAGCACTACCTGCATATAGTAATTTTCCAACAAGAGTTCCATCTCCTCCGCGTGGTCAATACCCAAACTGCTCTCCTCACTGGAAAGGCAGACAGAAAGACAATGTCCATAAACACATTGGATATAGTTCTGGTTCTAGAAATACCTGGATACCAAAACGCGTAAAAATCGGTACGATCATTTATTATTTCTAAGGAATAGCTCAACAGAACGAATTAGTCAAAACCTGTTCATCAATACAATAAGATTACCGCCAAAATAATCACGCATTGTCCCATTTACGCATCGCTTTACGGACACATACATTGATCGGAAAAACACAGACATCTCACTGATCTCAGGAATTCCGGTACATATAGGCCTACACAATGATCTAATGTCAATAAAAACGTGTTCGTGACAGAAACAACATACATTCAAACTATTTGGAAGTGTCTCAACTACATACGCTACAGAAAGACCGTTATTTCGGAAACACACTTATCGGTTGGTGTTGGCATTTTCTAAAATATCATCCGACCGCGTGGCCTAATGGATAAGGCGTCTGACTTCGAATCAGAAGATTGAGGGTTCGAGTCCCTTCGTGGTCGTCCTTTTGAATTATTTTAGAAGATTCACAATACTTAAGCTCTAAGGACGTTTCGCTTTTTAAAGACGTTTTGAATACAGTTTAACATCTTTAAACTTCATTTTCGCGTTGTATTGCTTATTTTCATCATATTGAACAGATGAGGCATTTTAATTATTCATATTTGTATTTAAAGAATGAATGCAATTTCAGCAAATCAAAATAAATTATGTTCATTCATTCACAATAAGCACAACACTTGTTTTAATAAGGTTATGAGGGAAAAATATAAAATAAAATGTTTTTATGATTTTTTTTAATTAATTAATCATTAAAAAACATATTTACAACTTTACACACACAGCAGAAACAAATAGGTTGTGTCCTAAAATGTGGACAATGCAGTTAATTATGCCACGCCTGAATGTAATCAAACCAAAGCCCTAGCACCAACCAATTAGTTCATATTTAAAAACGGGAAAAAAACATTTTTAGAAGGGCAACTACACTACGACACCTTGGGAATACAAAGTATTCTCCTCCTTCATCTTTTACATAAGCCAGTGACTGCGACATTAATAGAGATTTTAAAAGCCTTTAGCATTCATGTTAATGTATGTGATGTTAATGTATGTGAGGGCATTCGTAACTTACAAAACTCTTGGGTCTGTCCACTTTGTCAAACACAGTTCTTCAATGATCTCCTCTTCATCCAAAATCTTCAGCAAGGTATCCTTAAAGACTTTTATGTCGGTCTCCAACTCTGATAAGCTGTTAGAGGTACAAGAGGCAGGAGTGAAACTCAGCGAACAGACAAAACTAAACACTTGAATGTTTACTATGAATGTTTATGCCTAACATGTCCATGTGAGTCCATAGTGCTTGGATCAATTATGAAATACTGTGTTAAAAAACAGCTAAAAGTGACTGAAGAGGTATTTAGGCAAATGGCTGTGCTTTGAACAAATTAATTTAAAGTGAGACCTAAATAAAAGCTGAAAATAGAAAATGGCGGATGAAAACCAGAACAGTCCCAGAAGTTATGACACATTTTTTCATATCCATAATTTAGAAAATGCATTGCTATATTGATGCTATGCACCCTAATTTATAAGCACCATGTCAAACCTTTACAAAGTATGTGTGCTTTACCTCTTGCTGTTCTGCAGCAGAATATGCAGTTTACTTCTATCAACCGAGAGGATTTTAGGATCCACCAGTGACTCCAATGTGTCCAACAATACTGGTTCCACATCATTCAGCTGAGCATGTAGAGTGTTTACCTATTGACACAAATACAATAAGTTACATACATGCATAAGCACACATTGCTTTATCTTGGATCATAGACTCATCTATACAGAGACTTAGGCTGATTTTGACCAAATTTGACTACAAAGACACACAGTGTTGCTTTAATCTATTGCACCTTGTGCTGCAGGATGGCCTCCAGTGCTGTGAACTCAAAGGGCAGAGAGTGCGACTGTGATGCTAGCTGAGGGGCCAGCTCCAGAACCAACCAACGCTCCAATCCAAAACCACGAAAATCCAACACCAAAAGGGACTGCGGGGTCAAGATGGCTTTGAAAGACTGAGGAAAAACAGAGAGGGGCAGGTTAGCATCTTAAAAAACACTGGAATACGTGCACTGATCCCGGATGTTTGCTACATGTATGCTAATCCATTAAGAACCTCATTATTTTAGGACTTGACATCATCGTTTGAGGTTTTTCTGGCAAAAATTGCAAGGCTTTCTGTAAGTTGATTTATCTACATGAGAAATTCAAGTAAATGTGCCTGTGCTGAGTATACTGCACAGCTGTGTATGCAGAACTGCATTTGGATGAGTGCAATCCCAATAGCAGACTCTGATCAGTAAATATTTGCGGTGAGAGACAATCAGATAGAGTCGCACATATCATAGCTAGTGACCAGATTCTGAAACTGTGTCCCCAGTAGCACCCCTTCCATATAGGAATGAACACTGTCAGTGTGTCACAGTGTGAGGAGACGCAGCTACCGCACAGAAAGCTTCCAGTACTCCAGGTAACGCACCGGCAATGCTCTGTAACTATGTCTTTTGTTTTTAGCACACAATCAACAACAAAAAACATACGCAAAGCGCAAAAACGCAAAGCATTCTGATATCCAAAAAAAGCTAAGTCAAATGTTAGCATATACAATTATATGAATCTACTTGTAGCATCAGTCACTTACTAATTATAGTCCAGCCTAAATGTAATGTAATTGTTTATATTTTCAACAGTTGTGGTAGTTCTTTTTTCTTCCCAATTGTATACACATTTAGTTTCTGTTATCCATTGTTTTAGTTTAGTTCTGCTCATGTTATTTCTTTATTTAAGTTGTCCGTGACCATTCAAAAGAGGTTATAAGAGATTCATGAGTAATCTACGCACACTATTAATAACTTACAAGAGACAAGACCAGTAAAGAAAGTGAAAATAAATATCAAACAAAAAATACATTTTAGTAAGTTAACTCACTTTTAGCACACTCGTATTATATTTATTTATTGATTATGTCAATACTTTAAAAAGTACACGTCACTACTTTATTCTAACTGCAGGATGTCGGTGAAGCTGCTCGGTCTCTGCCTGCTGCTGGGTCTGTTGTGTCAGAGCTGGGCAGACGATCAAATGTGCCTCACATCTGCCTCCAGCTGTGATGAGTGCATTCAGTCTGGCCCGGAGTGTGCTTGGTGCACCGCCCCTAACTCTAACATCCGCTGTCAGACCTTGAAGGAGCTGCGGAGAGCCGGCTGTCGTAAAAGACACATGTATAACCCTCAGGGCAGGCTGCAGGTTGTCAAAAACGACAGCAGGTAAGTGTCATGGTGTAAAGATGCACTGGAAAACCCATGTTATCAGGTTAAATCGCTCAAACTACCCCAAACTAAGGGGACACTGGTGCTAGATACAGAGCCAAAACACAAAGACTTCTAAAGTGTTGCTTTTCTCCGGTAGCACCGAACCATCAATTGCCACAGCCATGTTCATCCAGCCCCAGGAGCTGTCCCTCCGTTTGAGGCCAGGTGTGAGCCACCCCTTCCCTCTCACTATCACCATGCCTACAGACCAGCCTATCACAGAGCTGACCATGGACACCAGCCCTTTGCCAGCAGGACTAAACCTCACGTTTAGTAGCATCCTGAAGGGGAACCCTCTGGTCGTACAGGTCTGCAAATTAAGACACCAGGGTATTCGGAAAAACAAGTCATTGTAATAATCAAGTCTGTCTGCTCTAGGTGAATGTTGAGGCTGCTCGGTGTCCCAGTGAGAGGGACGACTCAACACAGAGGCAGAACAGGACTGGGCCCTGGACTGTCCTCATCACACCCAGAGGCTTTTCACTGAGTGTGAAGACGGAGATAACTCTGGAGTGTGAGTACAACTTCAGAAACATGCTACAGTCAATATACAGTTAAAGAGCAGGATATCAGGAAGTCCCCATATTTAACAATGGAATAAAATGAGTCCTCCAATGACTGGAAGACTGTAACCCTTTTGACATCATTTAAAGGAGTTTCCCTGATGTCAAAAATATCCACTTCAAAGCACTCCAATATAATTATATTATTTTTCTAGTTTAGTTCTGACCAAAAATACCACATATTTCATCATTTTTTCCCCTCAAAATTGCCAAAAGAAATGCCACATGTTAAAACAAAGCAAAAACAAAATAGTCAAAAATAGTACTATGATGTATAAGGGGTTACTTGTTAGGAGGATGCTTCCAAACAAAGCACACACTTTAGTATTGTAACAAATGGCTTGCGCAAAACATGTAATATATTTTTTTTCTTAGGTCAGTGTGACTGCACAAAAAAACGTGAGAAAAATAGCCCTGGCTGCAGTAACCGTGGGGATCTGGTGTGTGGTCAGTGTGAGTGCCAGCAGCCTTATGCTGGACAACAGTGCCAGAGGGACAGTGACTCATTTATTTCCCCAAATGAAGACTTCTGTCGCTCTGGACCGAAGGCCCCTCTCTGCAGCGGTAGGGGAAATTGCGTGGCGGGATTCTGTGAGTGTGAGAGACGTGTCAACCCAAAAGAGAGATACAGCGGGCGATACTGCGAGTGCAGCAACTTTGACTGTCCATACCAAAACAGCAGGTATATATGAGAAGATTATTAAGCCATGAAATATTAACTTCCCTTTTAATCCTGATTTGTTACAGAAACGCACTAAGATTAAAAAGACAAAAACTCTATCCAACAGTATATGCGGAGGCCGTGGGAAGTGTGAGTGTGGAGAATGCATTTGTGATGATGACTGGACTGGTGAGGACTGCGGCTGCTCCATGGAAACTGCTTCCTGTATGGCCACAAATCAGAATCTGTGTAGCAATAAAGGGATGTGTCAGTGTGGGAAATGTATTTGCGAGCCACCACACACAGGCCCGACCTGTGAGGACTGCCCTGTGTGTCATGGCACATGTAGGCAGCATGTGGACTGTGTGGAGTGTCGGGCGTTCGGGACGGGGGCGAAGAAGGACAGGTGAGAACCAGGGTCATAATGTAAACTAAAACTTAAAGGACAGTGGGAAATATTTGTGAACTGAAACTAAATTAATAATATCCCTTAGGAAAACTCTCGTAAAATTGAACCACTAAAATGTATCCGAAATAAAAATGATTCTCCTCTTGAAACAACTAAACATTAAGGCCATCTCTACACAATTTCACCAACTATGTATTTTGTATATGTTAAATCTTTAAATATAGTATATACCTGGGGGGTATACTACGAAGCAGGATTTTCACTTAGCCGGCTAACTTCAGGGAAAACTCTGGGTTTCCGGTCCTTCGAAGCTGGTTCTCTTTTTAGCAGGATAGATCTCCATGGTAACTTATGCTGTGCGGCTAACCTGGGGGGTATACTAGGAAAAAGGATTTTCGTTTAGCAAGATAACTTCCTGGATTTCCGGTACGACGAAGCTGGTTCACTTTTTAGCGGGCTAGATCTCCATGGTGACTTATCCTGGAACTTAGTCTGTGCTCCGAAGCAGGATAGGTTCCAGGATAAGAGATCAACTCAGCGAAAGCACCACGCCTGCTGACCAATCAAAGCTCAGTGTGCAGAGGAAATACAGTTTAAACTGCCGTTGCAGGAAAGACGGCCGGCCAAAATCACAGACTGTGTGAACGTGAAAATGAATAGAACATCACCTCCCATATTCAGAGCAATCTGACTATTATAACTATTATACTAGTTAAGAAAGCTTAATTAAATATCTGCCACAACATAAGTAACCGGATCAAAGTAACATTACGTTGCCTATAGTCCGCGGCACTGTGAGTGCAGACGTCGATGTGTCCCATTATCATTCATATCAGGCAACCCCTGGCACACGTGCCAGCATTGGCACGCGGCACCGTAACCAGTGGCACACTAGGAATAAGTGGAATAAGTGTGCAAAATATTTTAATTGTATTTTCGGATCCTGAACGAGGCCGCCGCCAGAGCGCGTCTCCCCGTTACCTGCAGAAGGAAGCCATGCACGTAACGCAGCCCTGCTCTCTTTAACTCCAGGCGACTTTCTGCCGCTTTCCTCCGTGGTGGAACGATCAGGGGTGAAGTGCTGCCGGAGCGCGCCGTACTTCACTAATTGCAGTACCCATAAGGAGCTGTACAAATGCCGCAGTTTTTGCGTGGCTGTGTATTTAGTTGAAAGCCCAGTGGCGATCTGCTCATCTCTCATCGAAATAATATGCTACAAAGGGGCGGACTGGCCAACTGTGTGTTGAACTTTCCTGTCGGCTCCCAGACCGTAGTCGAGGAGGGCAGAAGCAACAAGCTTCAGGTTCAATAACCAACTTTAGCTTAAATGACTGGGAGAGAGGCCGGAGTCTTCTGGAGGCCGGTTGCATTTATTTAGCGCTGTTCTTCTGGTTTCACAAAATACATCCACAGACCTCTGTTTTTCTGCTGCCTCGTTTCATTCCAGAAACATACGACGTTGCCCCTCGCACTGGTTCGCTCTCCAATCCCACAAGTCTCGTCTCTCTTCTCTCTCTCTCTCTCTCTCTCTCTGCTCTTTTTTCTCTGCTCTCTCTCTCCAAAGGGGACAGCACCTCATCTCACTGTGGGAACCCTAATATCTGATAACATGGTGTGCTGTGAAAATCACAGTCACACATGGTTAACGTTTGTTGAATTCGACATCATGGTAAGTTGCGCTGACATGAGTTCCACACACTGCTTGGCCCCAGCGGAGCTGATAGTTGACGAGGGTGCAAGCTCCTCAAACCCCCCTGTGATAATTCTCGATCGGTTTGGCGCCACGCGCTGACCTTAAATTTTTTTTTTTTTTTTTTTAAGATGGCCGGACTTCATATTGAAAAAGGTTGCCGGACCCCTGCAGTACGCATTCCAAAACTCTTTTTCTGTTTACCAGCGTGTATCACCTTGCAGGGGGCAGCGTACATTGTGGCTTTTATCCTGGATANGGCCCTGGAAAAGTTATGGAAAACAATATTTTTCCCAAAGCTTTGGAAAAGTCATGGAAATGTTACTACAGTTGCGTCAAATATAATTTACATTTGATCTAATCGCCTAAATAATCTGCGGTCGCGAGCTGTTATGTGCCATCATGACGCGCATGGTGTTATTTTTGAATATATGAAGCGCGAGCTGTGTGCTCGAGTCTTCCTGCCTGTCGGGCCGGCTGAACTCTGCTTCTCCGGGATGAATGTCAGCTACATTATCTACGGTGCGTTCGTTAACTGTGCGGAGTCACTGTGGCACAGACTGCACCGCTGGTGAACAGCTGTTAGAACGGGCCGTTCAGAGCAGAGCGGCAGAGCGTGATGTGAACTGAACAGTTTTTCTGTCGCAATATCATTTTAAAGAATCGTTGCGCTAGCTAGCTAGCATACATTGTCACTATCTGCTAACGTTAGCTTTAGCCTTTGTTTTCGAATTGTTTTTTTCATAGGCTATAAACAGAGGTGGTATAAGTATAGATATTGTACTAGAGTACAAGTAGAAGTACTTAGATCTTGTCCTTGAGTAAAAGTAGAAGTACTCAGATCTTGTACTTTAGTAGAAGTACTCAGATCTTGTACTTAATAAAAGTAGAAGTACTCAGATCTTTTACTTGAGTAAAAGTTGAAGTACCAGAGGAATACTCTATCACAGTAATGGCGCATTTACACTGCAGGCCTCGCTCGGCCTCGCTCGGTTTGGTTAGGCCTTATTAGGCCCGGCTCACTTTAATGCTGCGCTCACATTACAGTTTAGGAACTGGGGTAGTATCTATAGTAACGCAGTGTAGGCGGAGCCGTGACGTCATCTTCAATGAGCGCCCCAGAAAAACAACACAGCCGTTAGCTCTTAGCACTCAGAGCTCACAGCTCTTCATATCTGTTCAGAAACTAGACAAAAGTTAAACAAGTACAAACCACAGACTGCCTGTGTCATGGCGAATACAGTCGCTGGTTTATTTATGTCTTTATAGGCCGTTGTTGTGAGTGTGGACGGTCGGAGCATATATAACGTTAGCTTAGCCAAGCTCCATTTAGAAAACACGCATTTNACGCCGAGCGTCGAACAGCACTTTGAAATGGGATGGAACCACGGCAGACTGTCCAAAGCTGGATTTGAACGGGTCCACCCCTCCCCCACCCCGTCCCCAGAACTACACATGCTGGCTATTGTGTGTTTTGCAACATGCTCTATGGCACGCCTCTGGGAATTGTGGTTTTAAAAGACGTTTTCGTATTTCCCATAATAAGAAGTTGCCAGTATTAAACTGTTTAGATCCCTGGAGGTTTAGGGGATAGGAAACACTCAAATTTAAAACATATAATTAATAAATGGGTGAAAATTGCTTGTGCCCATAATGGGCAGCATTAATATATACCCACATGCTAGCTAAGGTCAGAAGAGCTTTATTTAACAGCTGGTCTTATGCCTGTGACCCCTCCTGTTGTATTTCTGGTATATTCATTTTAATGTCACCTGATATATAGGATGTGTGTTAAACTTGAATGGACAAGTCCATTTTTTCCTCTTCACACATCCTATATATCAGGTGACATTAAAATGAATATACCAGAAATACAACAGGAGGGGTCACANGAGTCTTTATTATACATCCGTATGAGCAGAGTCCGACAGGCAGGAAGACTCGAGCCACACAGCTCGCACTTCATTATACTATATAAAAAAAGAACACCATGGTGTCGATCAACATAGAAGCAGCTCACGGCCGCAGACCCCATACCCCAAAAAATATTTTTATTTGCAGATCTACATGATCACACAAACGACCTATATTGAATTTCGCCTTGCTGATATATTGTTTCTCACTGTTGTACCACTAAGTACAAGTTCATCTTCCTATCCCCCTGTGTGCCTTGGCAGCCCCCATCTAACTGCACGTTTTCACATCCATGTGGTTCCTTTCAGTGAATTGATGCAAGGAATGATGTGTCTGTTTATCATTCTTGCTTTCTTTTCAGTGGAGCTAGGCTACCATGCTTTACTGAAACAATTCATCTTTCTATAGATCGATAAAAACAATGATACGGTTTCTGTCAATACTTACGGCAATGAAGATTCCACTAGGTCCGTTGAAGTTATCAATCCAACCCTGAGAGAGCAGTCAGAGCAGAGGAGCTTCACATTAGAACTGAAACCATCAGCTGTTTAATCAACAGGAATTGATCTAGAATTTTTTTTTTTTTTTTAGTTACCAAATTAGTTACTATGAAAAAAATTGCAATTTGACATATTTTGCTGCGTTTGCTGGCTAAACTGTCTTATATGCAAGGAACTTCTTGATTTATTTACGGTTTGTTTTCTCAAACTCTCCTAAACCAGAAATGCAACAGGCCCTCCACAGTGATTAGTCAGGAGCTAAAGGTGTACAGAGCTTCTTGTCTACACATGCCTCACTCCTTTCTGTGTTTGCAGCATTAAAGAGGGAGTGCTTTAAGAGAAGAGAAACAGCTGAAAATGGACATAAAAAATTGAATATTATGTTGTGTGTTCAATACACACAATAAAACAGGGCCACTTTTGTGCTACCTCTGTTAAGGTAATTGTATTTTCTTCACCATTGTGAAGTGGATAAATCATTGTTTCAAACTACCTATAACGCATGTGAAGCTGAGCCCTGTCAACATGACCTTGTTTTTACAAAGCTAAGCTAATACAAAACCTTAACACCTGAATGAACACAGCAACTGCAACATTCAGGAGATTTTGAAAACACAGAAAATGGCAAGAGCCCTAAAGTTGGTATAAGTATTATGGTTTTCCCTTCCTTAGTACATTTGAATATCAGAACCTAAAGTTAATCTGTGGTGTAGTGGAACATTTCATTCAACAGTAACTCTCTCCCTGACTCCAGGTGAATCACATCCTGACACAGCAACACAACACCAGCAGGCTGGGTGACTCACAGGGAAGGGCTCCTTCCAGCTGGCCCCCACGATGGAGGGTCTGACGATGGCCACGTTCAGGTCTCCGGCCTCCTGCTGCACCATGTATTCAGCCAAGGCTTTGGTGAAGGTGTAGGTGTTGGGACGCTCCCCGATGAGTTTGGGAGTCAGAGCAGACACCAGCTCATCATCCATCCAGCTGGACAAAGTGAACAATAAGTAAAGTTATTGATTAAACCAAAGACAGTTTTAATATGGAGCAATACAAATGTGTCTTTAATCGCCAGAAATAAATGAAAAAATAATATGTTGATTGTACTGCCAAGCTTAAAGGTGGGGTATGTAATTTTGGAGAAACCAGCTCGAGTGCGCTAGAATTTGAAAATACACAACCGGAAAAAATCTGCCTCTTCCTTCAGACTTCCTTACAGAGCCCCTCCTCCAACACACACGAACGCGCACATGACCAATGAGGGCACGAGATAAGTTTGTGCACAGATGGAAGGCTGACAGGCAGGTAGGCCATCCAGTTACTTTAATCGGGCCGGATCAGATGATTGGTCGTGCTTTTTACAGTACCGCGGCTTCCACAGATGACATTTCTTAATGGATTTATTGTCAAAGCATTAAATATATTCATTGCTATCGGGATGTTAAGAGCATTCCATGGAATATAACAAGTGTTTCGAAAATAAATTACATACCCCACCTTTAAGGCACTGCGAGGAAGAGATAACAATTTATCTGGATTTCAGGCGCAATATATACAAAACCTCAAATGTCTAACTCAGTAGAATCCATTATCGTTGAACCCATCCCAATAGCAATGAATATCTGAAGTGCTTTGACATAAAGAAATGTCATCTGTGGAAGCCGCGGTACTGTAAAAAGCACGACCAATCATCTGAGCCGGCCCGGCTAAAGTAACTGGATGGCCTTCCTGCCTGTCAGCCTTCCATCTGCGCACAAACTTATCTCGTGCCTCATTGGTCATGTGCGCGTTCGTGTGTGTTGGAGGAGGGGCTCTGTAAGGAAGAGGCAGATTTTCTCCGGTTGTGTATTTTCAAATTCTAGCGCCCTCGAGCTGGTTTCTCCAAAATTACCTACCCCACCTTTAATCTAGAGCAAAGTGGCGGACAGGTGCCGCTGAAAGATGTAGAGTCCATAAAGGTTAAGTATGTATTACTCGTTGTGTGTTTTGGCCACACTTGGTATTTGGTCATTTGTCCTTGTCTTACTTCAAAAACTCTCTTTTGTCTGTATAAGTGACTTTGTACTTGTCCTCACCTCTCCTGTAATCACTTAACCACTGACCCTTGGATCACAATGTCTAAAAGTGACATGTTATTGAACAGGTAACAGAGCAAACTGTGTGTGTTTACATTCAGTGTGTGACAGTTTGCTAAGATGTCTCTTTAACTTCATCAACAAGAGATGAAAGGTCTTTAATGGACTTCATTTTCACAAAATCGTTAATAAATCGTTTAATGACATATCAGATATTTAAACCACAGAGTTGGCAAATGATTAATGAGCTGAATTAATGTTAAGATGGATTACTAAATAAAACATTAAACTGCATAATTTGGATGTGAAAACCTTTTCCACTCCATGCAAAGAAAGGCATCACATTCCAGTCTATGAGTAAGAGGTCGTACTTAAAACCACTCTGCATCTGACGGGAATACATCTCACTGCTAAAGGTCCATTTTGTTTAATTCATTCCACAGTAAAACTCAGTATGTTAGCACATATATATCCAGGCTACCTTTCTATACATACATCCCTCAGAAACCTTGCACTAATCTGCACTCCCTCTGCAGGCTTCTAATGCTTTACTAATGACTGGCAGCCTGAACAACATTAGTGCTACTAAAGCAGCCTTTTACTCTCCGGCCCTGCTAAGCTGGCGTGATCAGTGTATCACCAACACTAATCTTCATGGTACATTCTTACTGGCTTTTTATGCATCCAAAGAGGAAATGAAGAGTCCCTTTGAAAAACCATAAACCCAATCTACTGTGAACTGATGACACAATAGAGCACGAACACATCTGTGTGGAGAAACAAGCATCACCACAGCTGATCAGACCAACTTACTCCAGAGAATCGATGAGTCTGCGGTAGTCTACGGGGGGGGTGTACACGACCTCCTCAATGAGCTCTCGGTCACAGTTGGCGTAGGCTGTGGAGACATGAAGGAAGACCTCCAGATGCTTCATCCTGTGGGCCAGGGCCAGCATCTTCTGAGTGGCCAGCACATTCAGCTGCATCGCATCTCTGAGGGGGGGGAGACGGTTAAATTTAATCTAACTGACCCAACAGTACGTCTGGGGGGTTAAAGACAAACATTTTGGAGTCTGTCCAATCTCATTTCTCTAGCTAGGATGTTGTTAGCCTAGCTTAGCATCAACAAGTGAAACATCTACAAGAAGCTCTCTAACGTACTAGCTACCACATTATATCTAATTTGTTATACAACAATTAAAACAGCAATGTCAAAATCACATTGTGGATCCATTTCATGAACAATAGTCAGAGATTCCCAAAGTCTTGTCGCAGTGAGATTGCCATCTTTGGTCATGCCTTTACAGAGATCAGACCAACACTGAGTGAATGAGCGCTGTAGCTGCAGACGCTGCACAAAGGGACTGTTTCTTGTTACGCAATAGTTCCAGCATTTACTGTAACCCCACCTTAAACTACGCTCTCTTAATGTGTGTACAGTTTAAACAAACGAGATTCAACATGTAAACTGGTGAGCTTCAGATGTGTTGGTGGGCACATTTTTCCTCTTTGGAAAAAGCTGGAGCTGCTTCCCCATGCTTTAAGTCTCCAAGCTAAGCTAGGCTAATCACATCCTGACTCCATCCTTCAAATGGAGCTTTATTAAAGGGATATTCAGGTTTTCTTTCTAGTGTTGGTATAAAATGACACACATAGGCCTGAAATACACACACATGCACAAACCTACAATTGATATACATGCACAGATGAAGAGTTGGTAGAGCGAAGAGGCTTTCAGTACACACTATTTTTGGTCCGATAGGGACTCGAACCAGCGACCCTTCGGTTCCCAAGCCAAGTCCCTACAGACTGAGCTTCAGCCGCACTAATGCACACACGAATGCACAGCTCCTTCACCTTCACCAACATACTTATTTGCCCAAATGTTGAATTATTTCTTTAAATACCATTTTCAGTACAATTATCTTTCGCCAGACTGACATAAGATACACAGATGGCATCAAATGTGACTGCCAAAAAACTCCTTCAAAAGTAATTGAGTTGCTTTCCAAACACAATCCTACATGTCTCAAAGGTTAACATTGTGAGTGTTTGGTTCACAGTAATAAAGAACATTTCTGTGTACTTCTAGCATAAGAGAGAACGATCTCTTGAAACAATGTTGTTTTCTCACTGCTAAGTCAAGCAAATACTCATAATCAGTTCTTAATTTGACTGCGAAAACACAACAGATAATGAACTATGAACAACTGTACCAAATGTATAAGTGGAGAAAGAAACACATTGATGAAGACCTGCTTAACCATCTGGGAGAAATAGCCATATCCAAAGATATGTATTAAAATATAGGTAAAGGAAAGTGAGCAACATGAACAGGGCTCACTTGAGCGGCTCATTGAAGCGGATGGTGGCGGCGCAGTGGAACACGATGTTGACGCGGTCGGCCAGGACGCTCTGGTCCTCTTCGCTCAGGTCCAGCCCGGGCCGGATCAGGTCGCTGCTCACGGCTGTGATCTTCTCTGAGAAGCCTGGCTGCTCATCCTGCAGTCTTTCAAACAACTGAATGGGAAAATGATGAAATTAAAAACACTGCTTATAACTGTACAGCTATAAATTATAAAGTATAAATTGGCATTTGAATAATGTGGCATTTGTGGTATTCAGCAGTTATTTAGAGTGCAGTGCAACGTTTTCAAAGTTCAATTTGTCTGCCAACTATTTGTAGTCTCAGTGTTGAACAGCTGATGGCAGAATGCACTAAACTGATCTCAGATCTTTACGTATATTTCTTCTGTTCTCTAGAAACTGACAATGTTAGCAAACCTACAGCACACTGTAACCAATGTGAATAAACCAACAGACATTACACATAGTTTTTCCTCACATATAATTAAATATTCATTTAAATGTCCTCTGTTGTGCCTGATATTTTTCAGTAAGGCTAGAATGGAAAAAGGAAAACTTTGATTTTGGGGAAAGGTTTATTCAGGACACCCAAACTGTGAAACACAAGGCATTTCTCATCTTAAGCACATGCTTCATACACACAGGAACACTAATTGAATGGAAGTAACCGTGCAGCACAACACAGGGTCAGTGTGGTTGTAGATCAAATGCTGAAGATAATTTCCTTTCCTCACAGGCAACCACACATCTGCTGAGGGGAGTGGTACATTTGAAGCGGCGTCTGAACAATGTTGCAGATGCTACTTCAAAGCCCCCCCCCCCCTCTCACCACTCACCTTGCAGTTGATCATGTCAGCGATGCGGGCCTGGGGACTCTGACCAGCTTTGGACCGGACCAACACAAACACACTTTTGACTTCAGGGCAGGACCGCAGCAGCTTCTCCAGCAGAACCTGAACCAAGGAGTGAGAACTCCATCAGGAACTCTTAGCTCCTCCTTCAGAATCACCTTTATTGCCAGGTACGTTTACACATACAAGGAATTTGCTTTAGTGTATGATGGTGCAAATATTTAAAGCCTCTAAGTCAGATTTTAATTGCATTAACATTGTGTAAAATAACGTTTCCACAATAACTTAATACCCCCAGTGCCTCAGAAAAGGTCACACTGAATATTTAACCGGAATTTCTCTCATTCTTTTGTGACACTGAAATTTTCCAGGACACACTGCCCAGCATACATTTTTTTATGAAGGACACCCTGACACAATGGCTGCTGTGTCGGGCAGTAAAAGGACAGCCATTTGAATGATATGCAACATGTATCAGTTATCAACAAGAAGATATTAAAATAACTGATGTTAACTGTACATGTCTTCACACAGCTTCCTCTCATCACCCTCAGCAGGTCATGTTGTTGGCTTTGGTCCTGTCTGATTGGCTACTGTACCTTGCCCATGAAGCCTGTTGCTCCAGAGATTAGCACTGTCTTCCCTGCAAAGTATTCTGGGATGTTCACCATGATGTCTGTTGGTCTGTATAGTGAGCCCCTCACACGACAGCACCTGCAGACAGGACAGAAACAAAGAGAGGATTACAAAGTGAGCAACGTGCAGCATGAGGAGGTGGATCCAAAATGAATTTTACATTACAACATTACCAATGTAAGAGGATGTTCCGATAGGAGCTCAGAAAGAAGTTAACTGAGTGATCACTCTGTCAGTGATGTGAATATTGGTACGATTTGCATCTGTTTTTTTTAACCCACAACCAAAAATGTTTGTATTTCTTTTTTAACATGATTTCATAAAAAGGTTTGAGAAAAAGTTGCAGTTTATACTGCCTATACTGTTCATAATGTAAATACTGTCAGGTGTATATATATATTTATATTATTCTAAACATCACTCTGCACTTTGTTATTTTTCACTTCTAGTTAGAACTGAATTGCAGTGTCCTACTCTGTGCAAAGACAATAAAGTTGAATCTAATCTAATCTGACCATTTGCTTTAAAAAAAAAAGGGAAACATTTATTTTCTGTTGATGAACAAACCATTATTCTAAATACCTGTAGTCCCTGAGTGAGGCATGCATTTCAGCAGATCACGTGATGTGTTACTGTTTGCACAAGCAGCTCTGTATCGGCCTTATCAGTCCAAGGATGCGGGTTTATAAGTACAACACTTTGAGCTGATAACAGGCCATTCAGGAGATAACTCATCAGATCATTCTCTTAAGGACTTTCTTTGATCAGCTATCGCATGAAGTCTTATCATTTTCAAAATGACAACATTACTAAGACATATTTGCAACGGTTTGAAATACAACACACATGTCTAGATTCTGTGAGCATGTGCAGATGTCTTCTTCACTTTGCATTGGAAATAATGATCAGGAAACTCTTGCCCCATTTATCTGCATGACAGGAATACTGGTGTGGTCAGATAGGGTCAAATTACAGTTCACATGATTTAAAGAGACCTCCGTGCAATCCAAATAATGTCGTCATTCCGATACCAACCGGTTCATATTAAGCCATCTGGGATTATGTAGGTTATGTGAATAAAACAATGATGGGCTGGATGAAAAGCTAAAACAGGTTTGGCATTTCTTTTGAAACCATGAGGATAAAAGAGCATCACACTGCCTGCAGACTGTACACAGCACACTGCCTGCAGACTGTACACAGCACACTGCCTGCAGACTGTACACAGCACACTGCCTGCAGACTTTACACAGCACACTGCCTGCAGACTGTACAGCACACTGCCTGCAGACTATACAGCACACTGCCTGCAGACTATACAGCATACCGCCTGCAGACTGTACAGCATACAGCCTGCAGACTGTACAGCATACAGCCTGCAGACTGTACACAGCACACTGCCTGCAGACTGTACAGCGTACAGCCTGCAGACTGTACAGCACACTGCCTGCAGACTGTACAGCATACAGCCTGCAGACTGTACACAGCACACTGCCTGCA
>NW_011370171.1:304278-334566 GCF_000735185.1 Notothenia coriiceps
TATTTTATTTATTTATGTCAAGTAGAATCGCGAAAAAGATCGTATAGCGTGTCGGCTTAAAGTGTTTTTACACGTTAACACATTTTACACATTAACAGTGGCCAATCTTTGGATACTACTAAGTACTCCTAGGATAAGGTCAATTAGACAAAATAATTAGAGACAATTTGGACGTAGACATACTATAATTTTGTAGGCCACGCGTGACGTCACGCACGATATTTCAAGTTCACGCACATAACGTGTTTAGTTGTTATTTAGCAAAGACAGAGCAACCATCCGAAAATATTAATAACGAGTGACTCTGAACTTCTCTCTTAATCTCTCTGACTCTCTCTTCGCGCGCACACAGCATAGGCTACAGAACACCAAAGGTAGTCTTGCGCTCAAGGGTGGTCATTTGTTCCTTAGCAACAGCTTGTGAGAGCAGCACATTAATTGGTGTTAGTTTTAATGTTTGTTGACGGCCCTCGTTGATGGGACTTCTCATGCTCCCTAAATGTTTCCCCTGCCTTTCGCCAGTTGTTAAACCCTCCTTTAACAAAACTCCCATCCCTGTTCTTGTCTGCACTGACAAGCTTCTTTTCTATAGCAGAGCAACAGAAGAAGCACACCGCATTATCATTTTATTTTATAGAGTGAAGCCATGTCCACTGTTTAAACCAGCCTGAATTCAAGGATTGGGTGAATGTTTCCTTTCCGAACCGCCTGGCAGGGAATGTAAAGTCCTTGGGCTGGCAAGGCTCTTCACCGAGGGCAACTGAGATGTTGTTAGCTGCTGGACGGGGGGCAACGTCGTTAACAAGAGCCGCGGCCGCGGGTGTTCTCTCCTCTGGGCTGCTGGAGTGACAGTTGTCTGTGTCCACATGCAGGGACTCCGAGTCGATAGGGTTTTTTGGTTGTTTGGCTTTGGGACCATTAAAGAAATCTAATATTCGTTTTTGAGACATAGTAGTATAGCAATACTAGTAGCAGACTATTACTTGTCAATTCAACTTCCTCAACCGTGATTTTTCGCGCACAACGTTATTTGTTATGATATTTTCTGTGTAGTAAAATGTAGCTTCACGTCGGGCCGAACCACGCCCCTTAGCTGTGATATAATGAGCATATACCACGGCCTGTCGTGAGCTATTGCTTAAACATATTAAAGCATTTTGTGATGTTCTTTTTTTAAAACATTACTCTGGTTTTCTTTGCTAACTGAACAGTCTGTCAAGTAACCAACGTTTGTTCGCACAGAAAAGGGAAATAAAACAAATGTCATAGCTGACATCATTTTTGGCTCTTGGACGTTGATTCAGCTGGCAATAGCATCAGCTGTGGTTGCAGTGAGTCTGTGTGTGCGGTGTGTGTGCCCAGTTAACAGAAAGATGTACATTTGAGGTTTGGTGAGTCATTTCCACAGTTTAGCCTTTTCATATCCAATCGGTCATCTGAGAGTGATGAGTCGCTAGGACTTTTTCCACCCACTTAATTTCGACATCTTCGGTCTTTTTTCCTTTCTAAATCTTTTATCTCCTGGTGTTAAGGCTTCTGTTATTTAGTTACGACATATAACTATTTTTGGTACTTGACATTGATTTGGATTTGCACTGATCATAAATCTAAGTGTGCAATGGGTAAATTCTGTAGATGTGCAGATTAATCACTGGATAACGCTTTGACCTAGTGGGGGTGTTAATAGAATAGTCGAGTGTACAAAATGTATAGATAAACCATCAAATAGTTATTGGAGATATTTCAGTCTGGACCTAAGTGGTGCCGGCCTCAAAGCCGCGCCACCAGCTTGGCTAAAAACACATAATAGTTGTATAAGAAGAGAAACACTTCCTCCCAGTGTAATGGAATGTGTGGCATCTGGGTCATTGTCCAGAGTGGGCTCGTTTAGTTTTTTAACCTGGAACATCGGGTCAGGATCATCCCACTGACGGGAATCCCACCCCTCTACATTCCTGGAAATGTGGATGTCTCTCTGAACTGTGTGTGTTTTGTCTTGTTTTTTTTGTTGTCTTTGTGACTCTGTTCCTCTGCCCTTTTTGTCAAAAAGCATCACCAGCTCAGAGAGCTTTATCCGGTGCTATTCTCTCACACTTCAATCCAGAGAAAAAAAGTTCAGGATACATTCATAAGCAGAAGTCTCCCATCACAGTGTCAAATGTATTGTTTCGTTTTTTTATGTATCTCTTTATTTATACATTCTGTTAGGTTGTCTTACTGAGCGGCCATTTGGACAGTTGGGATGTGGGTCAGGGCGCCATGGATGATGGAGGCGGAGCCATGATTTCCTGGGAGGCCCTGTCACTCATCAAGGAATTAGGTAATATAGAAACAGACACTGTATAAACAAATGTACCGTCCAGATAAACTTCCACAAAACGAACAATGTTTCATACTGCAGAGATAGATCCAAAGTATACAGACGGCAGCAAGCCTACACAAGCTCAGAAGCAAACAATGTCAAGTAAATGATTGACTTTATTATTTAGCTTTATGCAACCTCCTTCTTTTTAAACAAATGACAACAACTCTAACAGTTAGTAGGACAGAATATACTAAAGCTCCATAATCAAATGGAGCAAAACTACATTTTCTACATGGGTGTTTCAACAAACTTCAAGGAAGTATTCCATTTCTGACTAAGGGACAAGTTACAAAACAATTCCTCCGAGTGTAAACAGTCATTTCCTCCAACTGTAGAGGAACACACAGAATAAGGGAACACGCTTGGATATACAGTACAGTATTCTTCTGGACAAAATAATGCATCAGAAAAAGTGGGGACATGATCATCAAACCAACAGAATCAGATCCAGTGATGAAAATTGTAGTCTGGAATATATATAGCCTACTAGTTATCTAAAGAAAGGTTAAAAAGACCATTCATCACTAAACATGGCCGTTTTGTTAATTGGAGCTGCACTCTTTCTCCTCTTAAATTATTTCTAGCTTATTGTGTTGATTTTAATCTTAATTTATTTCTAGGTTTGCGTCCAAGGAGAACCCTGCGGGCGGTGCTGTGGACCGCTGAGGAGCAGGGGGGGGTCGGGGCGCAGCAGTACTTTGATCTACACAAGGTACTGTATACTACTACTGCAGTACCTGACAGAAAACTCACAGTAAAAGCAGTAAAGCTTATCATTACTACTGGTAAGAAGCAGGATGTTTCTTATGAAGAAATGAATATGGATTTTTGTTTTATCTTTATAAACAAACATTTGTTTTTTATGTGTTTATGCTTTCACCATGCTTAGTCCCCTTCCCCTATGTTCTTCTTCTCTCCCACACAGGTGAACATGTCGAACTTTGACCTGGTCATGGAATCTGACTTGGGGACATTCACCCCGGAGGCTCTGCAGTTTAATGGCGGTGATGCAGCACGAAAGGTTAGGATTGAAAAACAAGTCACAAGATCATCAGAATGTATTTATTTAGGTTAAAAAGTCTGTATTTTTTTTAAATACAAGATTCTGGAAGGTTTGGTGAATTAGTGATCAGTCCAGTAAATCTGATGTTTTATGTTTGACTTCCTAGATTGAACATTTTAAACTCCAGATTGAACCTTGCATTTACAGTAACCTTAGTATAGTCTCTGTTGAGCATGTAAATGCTGAAGATCCACAGGATGACTCGTCTTTTATTCATGCGGTTAGATGGTCTCTTAATATTTACAATGGGTTTGTAGTATGGTGTCTGAATAACAAAGGCCATGTAATATAAACATTAGTAAATCTCTGAAATAGAATACTTAATTTGAGCGAGCCTTGTTTGAAATTGCTGGTGTACAACAGATTGTGTGAAAAAGCACTAAACTGTATCCGTACCAACAGGTGATGGCAGAAGTGGTTAAACTGTTGGCTCCCATTAATACGACCAAACTGGAGGCACACGGAGAAGGGACAGACATCTCCCCGTGGTTAAAGGCAGGAGTACCAGGTCAGTTAAATCAATATGTCTATTCTATCTGTCTGCCACTAGCAACAAATGATCATGATAGGATATTTTATATTATAACAGAAAATGCAGAAACACTCAAATGAGAAAGTAACTCATCCTTATTTATGTGGTTCTGGTTTAATACCTTCTCTTAAAGTGCTGTTTATACAGAATCACATCCTCATTTATGAACTTAGACACAGTACAGTACAGGGAAGTAGGTAAAGCAGATACTTGAAACGTACTTTTAGTTTAGCAGTAAGGGGGAGATACCGTAAAAAGCCATGACGAAAAAATGTATATTGATTTTGGATTTATTGAATAGATGATTGTAGAAACAGATTGAACCCTCACCATTCATGTACTTAATATCTGACAGTGTATTCCTTTTATTGTGGCTTTAAGATATTTGAATCTGACTAGCTTATATAGAAGTGAAATTGCAACGTAAACGGAAAGATGTTGTGTATCTTATAGACAGGTTACCGTAAACACATTTGATTTGAACTTTTTAGTACATACCATCTTCAAATCAGAAACTAGGAGAACTAGTTGAGGGAGAAATCCATGTGTGCTATTGTCAGGTGAGATGTAGAGGACACTTTTACAGTAGTTGAGATAGGAAATTGATTTACTAAGGGACATCTTAATAGTAATGTTTGCAGAGGAACTGAAAACCAAAATATAAGATAAGACCAATTGAGCAACTACACATGATGTACTCATTGTGTAAGTACTGTCTACAATAGCACTATTTTAGACAGATGTTCCTGTTTAACCTTTTGCTCAATTATAATAATTAGCTGCACGGCCACTTTGTTTCATGACACTTTAAATAAAATAAAAATGTTCTTGACTCTAACAGTTAAAGATTGGGTTTGTCTTACAGTTTGTGACCCGAAATCTTCCAGTAACATGATATTGTACAATTTTACAGATGCGTTTTTTTTATTGTTCTTTATTGACTGGCATTTTTATTTTGTCTTGAATTCAGCTTCATTGAAATTCATTCTGTTGAAGCTGAAATGAATTTGACATGTTTAGAACATATTGTAAGCCTTTTATCAATTGTATGTTGAATTATCTTGCCTACAAGCAAGGTCTTTTTTACAACATCAAAAACAGGGCTTAGTAGATTCCCTCCTGAGTGTGTGCTAACAATATGAACATTAAACTACAAAAGAATAATAAACAAACACAACACATTATGAATAAAGAGAACTTTGTTTTATAACAACACATATCGAACATGTACTGTATGTTTTTCCTATAAAAATGAAAAAGATAATCATCTCTGAACACAGCAAGTTAAATGACGAAACCTGTGAGATAGGATCCGGCCACCGACAATTCACAGGTTAAAGATTAAATCTCAGTTTTCCTGTTGGCCTGCTCGAAATACTTTTCGGCACACATAACCAGTAGCTCCAAAAGCTACATTTAAATCTGTATGGACACATCTTTTCCCTTTTGGTTACTGTTTCAACATGAAATACAGTAAATGAACCAGCTTCAAGCTGCAGGAAAAAGCACATGTAGAGCTGAAACTGAACCTGGTAGTCAAAAAAGTGTCCTTTTGGGTAAATATCAAAGATTTCACATTCCCCTGATACACTTGTACATTTTAAATTCAGCATCCCTTGATTAGCAATGATGGTGAAAAGCTGTACCGATCCATATCAGTTTGCCTCAGTCCTGATGGATTTTTTGATAGTGAAAATAGGAATTAGTTTGTTTCTATCTTTGTGGTTCCGGTAGCTATTGCACTATCCAAACTTCTTCTCCTACCCTGTCTAGTTTCGAGAAGTGAAACAGCACTGTTCTCAGAAAAAAACATTGAGGTATAACTATATAAAGAAGAGGAACAACGAGTTAATAAAAACACATTACACATTTAGCCAGGCAGACCACAAACCCCATTTTTAAAGCAGTAACCAAATGGGAGAATGAGTTGCCTAAAGGCATTCAGTTTTCTACAGTATTATTAAACAGTTCCAATGGAGCGGCTGAAGTCCTGCTGCCTTGCTCAAAGAGTCCACATTCATGTTGAATTCCCTGGTTCATTAATCCCCATAGACGAACAGCCTTCTGAGGGGCCTTCCTCCTCGTCTGATAGGCTGAGTCGAGGTCTCTTTGGTGGTCTCTTAACCATGGTTGGTTGTAGGAGCAGCAGTGGACTGTCCAAGGGGAAGGTGGGGGTGCAGACACCACAATCTTTGCCGGGCACTCTCGCTTGGGTGGCTTCAAAGTAAAGACAAAGAAACAAGTCATTATGTCAGTAGAACATTCATGAGAACACTTAGTATTATCATTTTAAAGTAGTATTAAAGTTAATACACAAAAAAAGGAAACAACATTTTACACATAGCTACTTGATGATGTGTAGGACTACAAACCTGTGCTGCGAACGGGATTCTGCAGAGTTCTCTTGGATAACTGTGTGCCGACTGATCTTCTCGTTAGAGGTTCTGTTTTTATGGATAACTGAGTGTCTGATATTATCTCTGGAGGGTCAGTCTGGGAGGCTACGTGTCGTACAGCAGGCGAAGTTTGACAGAAACTGTCCCCAGTACCCTAAACGTAGGGAAACAGTGACACTTTATACATCCATCATCACAAATATCTTTTAAAATAACATGCTAAAATATTGAATGCGAGTTTCAGGTTGGTTATTCCACAGATATTCCCTCTGGTCTTCTTACTCATATTCATATCTGTGCATTGCTCTCCTTAGGCAATACAATCCAATGAATCAACAATTTATCCTACTTGCCCAGTGAAGAAATAGTATTTTGAATGGATTCGGAGTCATTGGTTCACTTGACATGGAAGCAATCGAAAGAAAATGAAATTGTCTTTAGACTTTCAAAACACTTTTGTAAAATGAGTATGCCAATCGGTAACTTAAAAAAATACACCTTTATTATAGATGTGTCGCCTAATCTTTCACTAATATGGAACATTTAGTAGGTTAGCAAAACTAAATGTCTAATATCAGGCAAGCTCAGAAACCAGAGTGTGTTAAATATAAATAAAGGGACGCTATACTGTATGATAATGTGCACACAGTAGCCTATGTGCTTATTTTGCATATGCTGGGTTGGAAGCCTCACCTGTGGCACCACTTGTGCAGAGGTAGGGACAGATTCAGGGTTTATGAGAAGATGCTTTTTAAATTCCATTTCCAGCTCTGCATAATTGGAGAAGTTCTCGCGCGTAAAGTGGAGATAGCACACGTAAACAGAGGAGGGGGGGGTGTCGAACCGACCCAGAGCCTGCAGCCAGCGGTGGGCCAGCTGCGGGTCGGGGGGTATGGGGTGCAAGCCCTCCGTGCTCCTGCAGTCCGGATAGGAACATTTTCGATCCATGTTGGCCCGCTGAATGACACGAGAGGATAAGCTAACCAAGCTAAAAACGAACCAACGTCAACTCCTCTCATTTGATTAGAGGCGAAGTCACGCCCATCTAGTTCCGGTTGGAAATGCATTGATACCTGCTTTACTGTCACCTGCTGGACTGGAGTGTACGTTTAAAAAATAAAATAATCCATTGACAAAACTATCCCACCCTAATGTTCGCTTACTAGAATGGTCTGGTGCTTTCAACCACATCACATGATCTTCAATTTTCCAATCTGAGTTAGTTTGGAACCGTAACGTGCATGCTGTGTTTCTGACAGGATACAGATGATGTGTTGGATAGGGGCTGAGCTCAGTAGACTGACTGTAATGAGTGCTAGCCTGTTGCTGGAGGACAACAACAACAAACCAACGGTGCTTTAGCTCGGTTTTACTCGTGGTGTGTCTCCCCCCTCCCCCATAGATCCTAACAGTCGTGCACACACACAGTACACCCATTTAAATTCATGTGCGCTAACAAGTAAACACATAAAAGCTTTTACATATAACGTTGCAAAAAACGGTGTGTCTCATTAGCGTAGCGTAGCTTACAGATCGATGATACTTGTGTTATCTGCTACGGCGTGGCTTTACAGCCTTCACACAGATCGCAATTGCGGCAGTATGTCTGAGCATGTTATCAAATGCCCGATAATTAAAATAAAAGCAAAGACCGCGGAGCGTAAAAAATGAAATGTTACAAAAACATATAAACACCTAACCGATTACTGTTTGGGTTTGAGACGACATTGATACGGTGAAGTTACATGCTACAAGCTAGAATAGTGTTCAGGGAAAACACCGCTAAATAAAAACTTACAGCTTCCACATTGGATCTGGCCTCACTGGCCTGGTCCCGGATGGTGGGTATTGATCCCGGTTTTAGCCTTAGTCTGGAGGCAAATCCTTCTTTGACTTGAGCGAAGTTCATAAACATGTCCGGGGCAAAATGTTCTGAACACACAAGCAGAAATCTGTTGTAGTCTTCTGGCACGTGTCCCTGGAAAATAAACTCTAGCCACAGATTCCTGTATTTTTCCAGAGATGGCAGTGCATGCAGTACCTTGCCCTTGTTCAGATTATTGCAGCCAACAACAACACAACGTTTAACTCCCTTGGACGACATCGTTGTTAGAGTACGCAAAAACATAGATGTGACTGGGGGAGCTTTAGTACGGTGGCCGGCAGGTGCAAACGCGGAACAAAGGGCCAAAAACGCTTACATAAGCAGGAAACAGCTGCAAAAAATGAAATTAAAAACAAACAAATCCTGAAAACAAATACAACCAAAATACGCTGCATTTACAGAAGTGATGTAAACTAAATACAACACACAAACCCCGAAAACAAACGCAACAGAAAAACGCTGCAAAGTCAAAAACACATACAAACCCCAAAACACATACAAATCCCAAAACACACAGTGCTCCAGGCCTATAGGGGGCGCGCTACGTGGAACAGAATGATGTCTGACCAGAGCCCCAGAGTACGGTACCGAAGTGGGTCGTTCGAGAGTATTTGTAGTCCCAGTCCGCCCCTGGTATGCACCTATCATTATTGATAGCCAGTCTGAACCAGAAGACAAAATGGTGCCTCATTCGACCCCTCTCATTCGACGTCAGTTAAGTTCACTGATGATGAGGGACAAACTGAGGATGGAGTGGACACTGGTGGTCCCAAGCGTGAGTTCCTGACCCTCCTTATGGAATGCCTGAGAATGCGAAGAAAACATCATCTCATAGCAACTGTTTGTGCCCCATGGCGGTGTGACTTTCCCAGCCGCTCACTGTCTCAAAATCTGATTCTAAATGTATAATGTTCTCCTATAAAGATATAACTAATACACAATTATTCATGTATAATATAAGCTGTTTTGTGTATTTAATCATGCATTGGTCTACAATTTAATGATGGCTTCTACATATTTCACATAAACAGACAATGAAAAAATGTGTCCTTCATGCTGATAACTAGTGTATGCATCTGCCAATTAGTATTCTAAACAGAGTAGTGTGTTGAATCCTTATTTCTTGCATTTGAAACAGATACAATACAAAAAAAGTGAACTTACTGTTGTGTTCAACTTCTGCCANAGGCTCCGTCCTCCGTGTATTATTCTTATATTATTATATAGAGTCGTTATTCATTTGTTTTAAAGCTCAATAAATAACAAAGAAGACCTTTGACCGGCACTTTACTAATTTTGTCCGGAAGATTTAAACTTAAACGGGCATGTTGACTGGCGAAAAAAAATCTAGTTCATAAAGATGTCCGTGGTAAAATGTTTAGAACACACAAGCAGAAATCTGCTGGAGTTTTCTGCCACAGATTCTTGTCTTTTTCCAGGGATGGCATTGCATGCAGTCCCTTGTCCCGATTCTTGCAGCCAACAACAGCACAACGTTTAACTCCCTTAGACATCCTGGCAAGAGCAGGCAAAAACACAGATGTGACTGGGGGAAATTTAGCTTTCCGACAGCCTATATGCGAATGAGAGGTTGGGCAGTGGCCGTGGCCCAACCCCACATTCCCCTGATAGGTGGAGAGTTGGCCCAATATCCGTAGCGCCACCGTCCTGACGTCAGGACAGTGTTCAAATCTGGATCAGTCTGTATCAGATCCGTTGCAGCCCCTTTTTTAGAGACTTGGGTATGGAGGAAAAGAGAGAGGGTTGTGTTTTCTGACACTTGGTGAGTTCCCTGACACACCGTGGACTAGGGATGGGAACGATTAATCGAAATTATTCAGGTATTCAAATAATTATTCATGTATTCGAATGTGAGTTATTAATATTTTTATGAATTTTTTTCTTTTTCTTTTTTGGGAGGGATGCCTAAGTTCAGTGCATGACATTAAGGATTTTGGGAGATGGCCCTGTGGGCCATCTGAGCTAATTTACAGATGGCCCTGGGCCATCTGTAAATTAGCTCAGATGGCCCACAGGGCCATCTCCCAAAATCCTTAATGTCATGCACTGAACTTAGGCATCCCTCCCAAAAAAGAAAAAGNGCAATAATCATGCTGTCTAATCAGCATCTTGATATGCCACACCTGTGAGGTGGGATGGATTATCTCGGCAAAGGAGAAGTGCTCACTATCACAGATTTTTTCAGATTTGTGAACAATATTTGAGATAAATGGTTATTTTGTGTATATAGAAAATGTTTTAGATCTTTGAGTTCATCTCATGAAAAATGGGAGCAAAAACAAAAGTGTTGCGTTTATATTTTTGTTCAGTGTATATATATTGTATATTTGCTTGTTTATCAACAGTAACAGCTGACACAGTCTAACCCTGCCCAGTCTTTCCATCTTATAAACCATATTTTACACGTTTAAAAGACTAATATACTGTTTCAGTAGTGGCAGCGGGCTGTGTGATAGTTATTGTTCTCATAAAGCTCTCAGAGAATTGGAGAGTGATCTGGCCTTTATAGTTGTTCCACTGTGAAGTTTATACATTCATGTCCACGATGATGGATTAAGAAGTGAACTGTGTCACTGACCAAAGCTATTTGTCTATATTGAGATGTCGTAAAACATGCTGTTAGCCACTACATTCATAATGAATAGGAACTTTATGGATGTATTGTCTTAGGCCAGAATAACACAGTTCTAACAGCTTCTGACTAGTCATGTTAAGGAAACATCATCTGCTAAAAGTAGCAGATGACTGAGACATCACTTCCTCCATCAACCAGATTTATTTTATATAAATGTATTCCAGTCAAATGTTTATTTTTTGTCTCGCCTGTTAATCTCAACCAAGCAAGGACTAGCTGCTGCCTCCCTTACCACAATACGAGGAGAATACAATATCATTTCAGCTGCGTTTGACTTTATATTTGGCTTTGTCATTGTGACTAGCAAAGAAATATTTCAGTTGACAAATATTTCTCGATAGATATGAGGTCTACAAACATCATTTTATAATATGCCATAAACATGTGTCATAAAAGATGTTGAAGTAACATTAATGATTTAAAATATCATAGTTAACTATACAGATGAATAAGAGGTATGGACCAAAAATGTGCCGCTATAGACAAAAATAGGAACTGTTGAATACTTTCATAATTATGTCATAGGTTATATTTCTCAAAATATAATTCACTTACATTGTAATGTTATCTGCACATGTTATAGTCACTTTCAAATGAGTATGCAGTCTTTCAACACATATCAAGTATTATGTGGTAAATCACTGTAATTATGAAACGGCAGAACATTTTATTATTTATTATATCATTGTATTTATTTTTCCCTCACAGAGCATGTTATTTCTGGGTTAACTCTGAACACCTTTGTCGTTACTACCGATTTCTATGTTGGACATCTTTATTTATACTTTCTTGTGAACAGAAAGTGGATTAAAGATCTGACATTTGTTTTCCTCCTCCCAAACATTTTATTTGAATATCTTAATATTTCAATGGGAGAAATGTTTTGTAATCCTCAGGGTGTGTGCATTTCTTCCTCTGAAGAGAGAAGCAGAAATCCAACACTCATTTTTCAGTGGGGGGCGTTCTGTCTTTGGTGTGTTTGGGTTTTCCTCCTGATGTGAGGTGTAACATCTCCTCCCTGTGTCCCCCCCTCCCTCTGTCTCTTCCTCTTTCTGCCTGAAGCTCAACAGGACTATGGGAATGATTACTGAGGAACATTTCTTCAACCGCCCTCCTCTCCTCACCTCCCTCCACGCCCTGTACAAAACACTAAAAACTGAGGAAATGGATAAGTTACTCCTACAAGGCCACCATATTAGTGGATAATTACGACTCGTGACCCCAGTGTTTAACCTCGAGTCCCTGCAGCAGTGGGTTTCTTTTTCAGAGACCAAATAACTTTGAAACCAACACTTTGTTTTTGCAGTTATTCCTGTAAAACGGCAACAAAACCTGAACCCATTTAAAGTTAGAGAGTTGATTTTTAGTCAACTTCCTGTCCTCATTTTGGTCCTGTATAGGTGTTTAAAATCCTTCAATTCACCCGATTTTCAGTCTTTATGCAAACAATGCTTTATGATTCACCCTATATACAGAAACTGGATTCATTTCTCCTGTCAGTTAACTTTATTGATAAAATTGGATGGTTAATCCGGCTGCTTCATCATCTAACAGTCTGTGAGAAAGAAAGGGATTCTTTTACCTTCCCACAAGACCAGACAAAACCCCAGAATAACGCTGCGGCGATGATCCCTGTGCCATCTGTCAACAAACGCTGCTGCACACAATGGTTTGCTGCAACAGCCTCCGCTTTAAACTCAAAGCTCTTGAAAGCTCATCTCCTCTTTTGAAGCCTGCTGGTTCAGCTAAATAGTGATGAATAGCTTTGATGCTGATTGGCTGCATTCATTACTGAAGTCCCCCTCTTATCCGAACATCTCTTGTACTGTAAACTGGGCAAAACATTTACCTCTAATGTGACCCAGATGTGATCCTTCTGGATAAATGTTCACATCTGACGAATCCGGGGTAAAGTCAGACTTATCTTACATTTCTTTAACCAACTTCCTCATTAACCAAAACTTTTAGACTATTGCGGATTCCAAATCTGCCTGTGCAACTCTGTTTTATAACCTTTAATAGCACGCTACCTTCTTATTGCTTTAAGTGATGATGGTTGTGGCATTTAAAATGGTTGTGGTCTCAAAGTCAGCCTTAACTTTGCTCCATGTTCCCTGTGGTGGTGGTTTTATGTTAGCGGAGTTCAGAAAAGCTAACTGACAAATATTCCCACCATCCCAGTCCAACCCCTGCCTAACGGCGGCTACCAGCCTTACAACCCAGCTGCAGTGGCTTACAACGACGACCAAGGAGAGGAAGATGAGGAGGAAGAGCAGGACCCCTATTACCGTGGTTACCCCCCTCAGTACTACCCCCAACAGCCCTCACAACAACGTGGTTACCGCTCGAGCCCATCCCACTCCGAGGACACGGAGGTGCGGTCACCGGGCGTCGCCAGGAGGTTTGCGCGCAACGTCGCTGCGTGAGTGAGGAGAAGGATTTTAAGAGGAAGGGCGGAATCACCTGAAGTGCTTGAGCCCCCCACAACACACACAGCAAAAAAAAATCAAACACTTACATGCACACACACCGTCCAACGTCTAAAACTGTGGTGAGAACCCCCCTCCCCCTCCCATCCAGTGGTTTGCTCCCCCTGGTGAAACAATGTAAATAGCTCTGTAGACTCTTGTACCATATCTCTGTAAAAGGGGGGTCCGAAAAGTGCCTGATCTATGTAAGCATCGTCCCGTGGTAATGTAAAAGGTAAGACCTGTTGTCTCTCAGCTGATTTCAGGACTAAACCCTTCTTCTTTTTGTGTGACGCTGCATGTCCCCTGTGAGCCAAACATCGAGAGTAACTGGACATGTGCTTCTTGTTTTGGTTGTCTGTAACTAGCTAGATTATTTTACAACTCAAATGGAGGACGCTGAGATGGCAAAAGTTGTACAGGCTGCTTTTTATAAGGATGAATCACGATTTCCAGATTCCATGCTGTCTTTATTTCAACGTGTTGAGGAATATTGAAATGCTTCTTTGTACCATCCATTATTGGAGTTAATCCCATGAAATGCTGCTAGAAGCATCATTTGTGACATTTAGTATCACTTGCACTGTGGAACACAAATAAATGTTTAACTTTTTCAAGTTATCTGTAATCACAGAATATATATGGCTACCACCACATTTCCTTCTTAAAGATGGACGGTCTGTTTTGGGTTCTTATTGTTATACTTGTGGTAAATTCAGAAGAGGAATCTGTGTCTTGTGTTGCCGCCCCAGTTTCATCTGTTTATTGTTCTTATGCAATGCCCTTTTTGCTCACTGGGTGACCTCTGACCTCCTGCTGGCATGAGACCTGGATCCAGTTATTACTTAAAACAGTCCGCTGCCTCGGTGGAACCCCCCCCCTCTAACTAAAGAGCTGTAGCGGACCTGCTGTTTTACATTTGAACTGTGCAACCTGAACAGCGTCAAAGAGAATGTGTCTCGTCACCACGCCCCTGAATACAACATGAACTTATTTATTTTATATCCAATAAATCTGTAATGAGACTATGAAAGGTGTTTCAGGTTATTTCACTTTTAAATAGATGTTACAACAACTTCAAAAGAACAGGTTTATTCAATTGTTTATTCATTATCTTACAACTTGCTAACTTTCACAACACACTGACAAGACAAGGGGCTCTGGATTTTCTGACTGCAGTAAAGATATTCACCTGAAACCACACTGATGGCCTGAATGATGTTAATTAACATATTCATTGGTTTCCCGGTGAACCCACAAAGCTCCAAAAGGCGGGACAACAGATGTCATATTTTTTTAGCCAGATCTGATCAGTTCATGGTTGCCTAATCAGAGCAAACCCCACAGAATCTTATTTTCTCTGATCAAAGCTGAGCTGCACGGGGACGCTTCCTGATGATTCAGGTCGGCTGTGGAGGGAATACGACTGACAGTGGGGGGTATTGTTGTGTATCGAGGAGCACAGAGTCTCTGGCATCGTGGTTAAGACTTGTGTGTTGTTGAAGTCAAGTCTTATTGCCAGTGCTGTTTCCTGGACTCCCCCACATTTAATCCAAACAGAAAAAAGCAGTTTTGTGTTTTAGAACAGAGAACATCTCAGAGCAAATCCTATTAAAAATGCCTTTTTTTAAGCATCATAACGAGAAATGTAATCGAGAATGCTTTTGCTTTCAGGGTTGAGTTAATGTGAAACTGAAGTCTCTTCAGCTTTGGTCACGTCGGGCACCCTGGATCTCATTTCATCTTGTAGTATTCAGGTCTGTGGAGAGAACAGAAGACAACACATTAGTATGGAGAGGCATACAAGTCTGGGAAAATAACTGATTACAAGGAAAAACATGAGAGAAAGTGACACATGAGAAATCATGCAGATCTTATCAGTATTTTTTTATTTCAAAATGAGCCCAGACACAGAAACCTCTTTTTGTGTTTTTCTCCCTTTAATTTTGAGCAGCGACTGCAGCAGACAGATATTATCAGGGCATGCTGTATTAGTTTTGATACAAACGAGACAAAAACGTTATCAACTACACCACTGTGTTTATGCTGTTGGTGTTCTGAATCTCGTGTGTGTGTGTGAAAATCTATTTATTCTGCTCCAAGGTTTTTCAGAGAGAATATTAACTGTGTTTAATAAAGGGTAACGATTGAATTGCCCTTGATGACCTCACTCCCCCCCCCCTTCACTGACACACACATATTTGATCAGTGAAATGAATAAGACGGAATGTGAGTGAATTTTAACTAAGCTACGGCCCCTCCCTTAAATAAACCAGGATTTGCTTGACCTTGGCTACCACGCGGCGACAGGCCTGAACACAAGCTCTGATTGGCTGAGGAGATTGGACCAGTAAACAATAAGAAGTGGCTCATTTATCACCGCACACTGACAGCCGAATGTGATTCAGACGTTCTGTATAGAACACACACCCCAACACACAGAGAGAGGACAGTAACTGAATGAAAACGTTTTGGGTTCAATGGTTAAAGGTTCAGCCCCTATAACACATTATATTGACTCTATAGCCCCCTCAGTACAGTGAAGGCAAAACAAGTATCTCATTCAACAGCAGATTCTTTTGTGAAATAATGTCCCCCAGTCTCTTTTACTCTGGATAATCTACAAAACATGCCGTCTCATTTAAATGAGACTATTTCTACACTAAAAAAGGTTATGGGACATCATTTCCTGAACATCGTGTTGCTTTTATACCTTTGTCATTTATTACTAGTATCATAAAAATCCCTACATTTATAAGATGGAGGCAGAGGTGTAAAGTTTTCCACCAAAAAAAAACCGATCTGCATGGCTGGATATGTTTCGGGATGATACAATTGTGTTATTAAAAATGTGGGTAAACTGAATCTCCAATGAGTTGACACATAATGCAGTCCTAATATCCTGGGAGTCATCCTGTCCTTGTGGAAATCATTTCATGCAAAAACAACTACGCGAATGGTATGTACATCACATTATGGACAACATAATGAAACGCATAAAAGTTGCATGAGCGTGTTGTTAACGGGGTAGTTACTGTGTGAAATAGAAACAAACATCCTGGAGACTCAGTATCGACTGCAGTGAAGTTGGTGTTACTATATATTAGACTGCTGTGAAGCAAAAACTTTAGCTACGATGTAAAAGCCTTTCTTTTTTACACTTTGTATACGAGCTTACCAGCAGATACAATCTCTAAGCAGTTAAACTAAAGACAACCAGAGGACTTGGGTGTTGAACCTGACTGAGATAAAGAGCTAGGAGTGCACGGCAGGCGTCAGAGTGAGAGCTCTCCGTTAACCTGTCGGAGAGATGTTCACTGTGGGTGAAGCCAAAGCAACACGACGACACTATCAGCAAACCACGGGTCACAGTGTCAGCCTAATCTCCAGCCAGAACACACTCTACTCAAAAAGCTATGAATATGATTACACCAAATACCAGGCGCTCCCTCACACCCTGCAGAGGTCACACAGGAAGTGGTGAAAACAGCTGACGTTCCTCACATGTGCTGACATTTTAACTTTTATGTTCAGATGTTTGCCACTACAATAGGCCGGGAGAAAACAGACATATATAAGATACAAAGTCTGTAAAACAATACATCTGCTGACAAATGTACAGAGGCCGGTTGTGTTGCATTGTTATTATTTAAAAACAAAGTCTCTCCTCTGTGCATCCTGTCCACACTGACAGCTCTCTGCAGGCTGATAATCATTCAGACTGCATCCATCTGGTCAAAAAGTGGGTCTGCAAGTGTTCTAATTGGATCCAAACATAGAACGTAGAAGTAAAACATGCAGAAGCTCTGGCATCGCTCACTGCTGAAGGTCTGAGCAGAGAATAGGCGTATTTTCATCTCCCTTAACTCATTGACATAAAGACTGTGCTGAGCTGGGTAATGGTCAGTGACACACCACCTACTGCTGGTGCCATCACCATCTGCACTCAGTTTTAACAACCTGCATTTATTTTGAATTTGAGTCTCTAAAAACGTTAATCGTTTATTTTCGACAGCATGACTAAATTAAATATTCTAAATTATTAAACAAATACTTTATGACAACTACTGTACACTAAGGCAGGGTGGTTTACACAAAAACAAAACAATGTGACACCAGACCAACATCGTCTCATCAGCACAAAAGAAATGAATGGATTTGTTTTTGCATAAGGAGAAAAAGTTATAAAGCAAATAAAAACCATATAAAGGAAGAAGTTAAAGATTAGAATCGCCATCAATGTTAAGATTTTTTTTAAAGTTCAATCAATTCAGTTTTTGTTTGACTTTTGTTCCTCGTATATAGAGTTAGAAAGAATGAATTAGATCCTTGTAGGAATGTTTAACATTTCAGACACCAAAATGTCTTTAAAAAGGATTGGGGACACTGTTGAAGTCCTTTGAAGGTTTCTGTGTGTAACACAGTAAATACAATCTCCTCGTATCGGTTTTACCGCTTATACTGTATGTCGTGTCTGCATCTAAACTGGCGTCAGTGTGTTTGAGAACCGTCTGTACGTACGGGGTCCACAGCCGGGGGAAGGCGTCGATCTCCTCCTGCGTGAACTCGCTGAGCTGCTTGGGTATCTCTCTGGGCTGCGGCAGCTCCTCCGTCAGGTTGGCCAGGATGTCGTCTGGCAGCTCCTGGTGAGGGGCGCACGAAGGAGGAGGACGTTAAAAATAAAATGTGGGCAGGTCAGGATAAGAAACTCAAGATGGATGAAAGAAGGAAATAAGACAAATAGTTGAAAGAGGCTGACAAGAAGGTAACATTTTTTTGTTTCCAAAATACTTGAAGCCACACAGTCTTCTTCTATATGAGACGGCAGATATTCACGAAGGCTCAGGAAGCCCATCTGCTCGTCATTAGGGACGCACACTGCACAACATCCACTTTGACGTTGGATATTAAGTCAGGACCAAAATAAAATGACAGGTATCTGACTTCCTTCAACAAACACCTCGTGTATTACATTACAATTCAACAATCAATCAGATGTTCTTCCAACGCCTGGAGTTAATGATGTTCTCTGGCAGCATGGATAAACATTGCATCCATTTCATATTTGGGCAGGCTGTCCAGGTCAATTAACAGACAGTCAAGTACTTCTTTGTTTCAATTCATTTCAAAAGGCAGACATTTTGGAGAAAACTGAAAACAGCTTCCTGCTGCTAATGGAAATAATCTTAGTGACAGCTTTAGGAGCCAAATAAAACAGTAAAGCTGAGACAATGTAGTTCTAGAAAATCAATAATACTGTCTTTAACCTAGGAAAACAATTATTGTTAAGTATTCATTTTAAAGTTCATTTATATTATATATAAAGATGACCTGGATTAAAAAAGGATTCATTCTTTTGTGTCAGTTCCTACAGAATGACAGTAGGGCCCCCTCCCTTTCTGACAGTCTGGCTGTTTGAGGCGTGAGGTTACGTTCTGAAGACTCATCAGTTGGAGAGATTTGGAGAAGCTGTACTCACGTCGTCAGGAAAGATGTGTAGCCTCTGCATCATGGTGCGACGGTGCAGATTCCTTGGCAGCATGCCGTAAACCGATAACTTCACAATCTGGTAAAAGGAAAGATAGTGAAAAAGTTAACATACAATCAGTTTACGGTTTCCCTTCTTTAAACTATGCATCTATGGAAGCCTTACATTCGGTTTTCCCAGATTTCCTTCCAAAACTATTGTTTCTCAGTGTGAGGCAGGATGCCCAAATGTAAATTCGTCTTGGAGAGTAACTGGACTGAGACGTTGGACAAAAACGTTCTAGAGAGATGTTGGATAGTGAGCTGTGCTGACAAATCCTTCATCCGTCCAACTCTATTTCTCCTCTTCACGTGCCAAAGCTCATTCTAACTAAACCACCATCCGGACACACTCCTGTGGTCACTGGCTGGACCACAAGCTGCAACAAGTGAGCCGACTGCAGAGTAAATGACTCATGGTTTTCCTAAACTACAGATTGAAACCAGTAGAGGTCATTCAATTTGGTTTAGTGTTGACACGAGCAATTTCACAGTATTTTAATTAGCCGTACAAAATGATCTGCAAACCCTTTGTTTATGGCTTTCATTCAGCCCTGTTGATATAGTGTGGCACCAACTAAGTCATCAAACCCTTTTATTCTTCTGATTAGTCTGAATGAATTAACATTTTAAAAAGTGTGCAAACCAGAGCCCACGATGGGATGTCAATCACAATATTAAAAACAACACTTTAGAAACATTAATCCAGTTTAAATGACATTAGCCTTGTTAACAAATCAAACACCAAAACCAACAATGTGTTCATAAAACTGGCATTTATAACCGAGTTACGGATCCTATCTGTGGCACAAAACCCAGAGACTATCAGTGCTATCATGGGTGTACATCTTTAAAAACAGGTCACAAATATGTATATTTATTATATAAAAAAGGCAATCTGTGTGGGACTATTCTCTCGTGTGGATTTAATAAACATGTTGTTCTTGTGAGTATTTACAGCATACGGTTTATGTGGGATCAATTTAAACAAACAAAATCTACAGTGTCCATGTTTACCATTATGCAGGAACAGGATATAATAAAATACAACATATAGTTTTAAGAGAACTATGGCACGTAAAAATAAGCTATTATGAGGCTTTGGCTACACAAGAAATACTCCTTAGTGGATACATCTATTGGTAGTTTGGATCTTTTCATTGGATTTGTTGATAATAAAATAAACTTTATTGTCAGAGTCATCCTTTAGGTAACATTTATCTTTCTATCTATGTTTTGGAGCACAGTTGCGTTTACCGGTGGTTCGTTAAGCACAGAATGAAGGTCACATTCAGGTCTGAATGTAATAATCACTGTAGCTGTGAAACCATGAATATGCAACACAACTCAAACCCCAGGAGTTACCCTTGAACTGACACTCTTGTACTGAGTTTGAGAAAGCACCCACCACCACCGCAGTAAACCCACCGCTGTGTAATCCCAGTTCACTGCATCTCACATTAATATTCACAAACAGCCCATATGAGGGAAGGGATAAATGTCCCCCCACCAAACGCCTGCCTCTTCACAGCATGTGGCAGACAAAGACATGACACTAATCTCCATGTGGGGGAATTCACAGACTGATATAAAGGGGTCTACGGTTCAATTATACAGTTTATAAGAAACATTATGGTTTAAGAATGGGGGCACCAAAATATATCTGCAATTTGAGAATTATCTTGAAATAACAATAAAAAAGAAGAATATTGACTGAAGAGTCTTACAGCTTTTGGGTCTTTGTGGTGCAGCTGGGCGGCTGTGAGCTGTTTGAATCCACCCGGATACCTTTAGAGAGAAAGACAAGCTCAGTCAGTCCTTGTACTGGATCATATAAAACCTTTGAGCTTTTACATTCTCAATCTTTCCTGGTTAACAGCCTTGAGATATGTATAGATTGATGAATATATTAAAGATAAATCTGTTTTTTAATCTTGAAGGACATGTTTCATAGTGACGGTGAACAATAGACTACTAAGACTGAGAAATGCTGGTTCATAGGCATTGAAGAACAAAGCTAAATTGTAAACACATAAGATAAAGAGACGGGAAAAGTGAAATATCATATGAGCTAGTATGCACTTACCCTGAATGTGATGAGTAGACTTTCTGCTCCCACTTGTTCCCAGAGAAAGCTATTTGTTTGGTGTTCATTACTACAATATGGTCACCACAGTCACCTACAAAAGAGTTTTATTCCAGGGTTATCTTTATGTTGAAAAATATAAAAATACACATTTGACAATATTTTAAACAGAAATTATAATGATAATGTTTTTTAGACCAAGAAAAAGTCATCTGAAAATGTCCCTTGATTAAATATAAGTAATAAGGAACAAGACATGTTTTTATTAGGTTTGTCCTCTACTGCCATCGTGTGGCCGTTTCATACAGAAACATGAAATAAATGATTTGGGGACATGTTGAACGTGCAGTAGTTTATACAAAGCCTTAGGGTAATATTAAGGTCATACAGTTACTCACTCTTGACTGTATATGTGTGTGTTTTACAGATGGACTCCTACTCACTCATTGCATGGTAGATAGGCTTGTGTTTCCCCTGTAATCTGATAGCACACATGGTCGCTATCTTCCCAGGAGGCTGCATCCTGGCATCGATCAGGAACCAGGAACGAGCAAAGGTGGCCCATTGCTGACAGAAAAACATGAACAAATAATTCAATTATTGTTAAATAAGTGAGAGGAACTGTGAAAGACATAGGGGATATACAATCAAAAAGAATGATGGCTGAATTCAATTTCTTTAACTTCAAGGCCCTGGTACTGTGCATGCTAGCCCACTGTCATGGATAACATTGATTAAGTGTGTGTGTGTGTGTGTGTGTGTGTGTGTGTGTGTCAATCAAGTCTGAAATGGTTTGTTATGAAAGTGTATTTACTTTATTTCTTTCATTTAATCACCAACGTTAATATAACTTGAAGGCTCAAAGAAAGATCTGATAAGTAACCAAAGGACGATGATGTATACGTAATGTGAAAAACAACAAGGGCAGAACCAGAGATAATATTGGCTATACATGTTTATGCAAACACTAACGTTAGGATAAAACGTAATTCAACGTTTGTGTTTTTATCTAACTGCTGAGGGCAGTCCGCAAGTTTTACTATTATTTAAAAACATCCACACAAAAAATGAAATCACACATACCGGCTAGCTAGTTAGCAACATATGTTAGCTATCAGCCTAACATTGACCTAAACGAACAAACTGTGAGACAAGGTAAGATTGTGTACGGTTACCTGGGCAGATCTCGAAAAACTTGACATTTCGATTAAACGTGCAGCATATCCTCAAAACATTTGACCCTCAGCGTGAACGGGGGTGCGTCAACTAATTTATCTCGGTTGAAACAGAATGTGAGACAGGTTCTACTCGTTCAACTCGTGAAGCAATATGAACCATCATTTCATGACTACGCCTATTTATATTGTAATTTAGCATTAAAGACAACCTTTAAATAAATCCTCGAAGATACTTATTTAAAATCACAGAAGTTTTAAGTTACCGGTTTTCTAATTTAAATGTACGTGAATTTATGTTTCTACCCGGTGATATTTTTGAGTCCCACACCAACGTAGTTCCTCCACTTCCTTTCCACGACAGAAAGAACGCGGGGAAATTTGACAGTCACCGACTATTGCTACACAAAGTTAGATAGGTGTTGTCTTGTTTTGTACATAGCTTTATTTCTTGAAGGGCTTTATTCGTTCAGTTATTGTCGCTCTAACCTGTCGTCTGACCGGAAATGAGGACTTTAGAGGAGGTTCAGGCCACTCTGCAGATCGCCAAACTGCAGGACGAAGAGCTGCAGAAAACCATTCACTGTCTCTCTTTCGGGGAAAACGTTTCCTCTGCAGACTACTGCCTCTTGGAGCTGGACGACACCCTGTGCAAACTCATAGAAGCAGGGGAAAGGTAAAGTATTAGTAAACTAATAAGCCTATGAAACCGGGTGAGAACAGACCGTCTGTAAACTACTCTCCAGAGGTGGGATCAGTACTCAGATCTTGTACTTGAGTAAAAGAAGAGGGTAGGAATACTCTGTTACAAGTAAAAGTCCTTCATTCAAAATGTTACTCAAGTAAAACTACAAAAGTATAAGCATCAAAATATACTTAAAGTACCAAAAGAAAGTACTTATTATGCAGATTAGTCCATTTCAGAATAAAAATATATACTTTGATTATAATTATTGATGCATGAATGTGTTTTATCACAGCTGGTAAAGGTGCAGCTAGTTGTAATTACTTTGTATACTGCAGGGTAGATTGTGAATTTACTCCAGGTGTTACTAAAGTTTGATTTCAGTTTTGATTATATTTCACATCATTAATAAAAATCTGCAAAGTAACTAAAGGTATTAAATAAATGTAGTCGAGTAAAAGTACACTCTTTACCTCTGAATTGTAGTGGAGTAGAAGAACAAAGTAGCTCAAAATTGAAATATAATAATCTGAAAGTATCTCGAAATTGTACTTAAGTACAGTACTTGAGTAAATGCACTTAGTTACTTCCCACCTCTGCTACTCTCTTCCCTTTCTTTCTTTTTGCTTGTGTAACTCAAAGGATCATCATTGTGGTTAAATATAATACAAAATAATGAACAGTGTTATGGCACAAGATGCATGAACATGATGGATGAATACATATGAAACCTAACAATTCTTATTTTTTTCTTCAGTTTAGTGATAAGAGGGGATACGGATGAACATGCAGTGCTCTGTACAAAAGACAGGACCTACGATCTTAAAATCGCCGACACATCCAACATGCTGATGTTTGTACCAGACTGCCGAACACCAGACCAACTCACTAACAGTCAGGAAAACTCTCACATTGTGCACACTCAGGTATGGAAAGGACACTGAATGGATCCGGTTTGGTATACTGTGACACCTGCACAAACCCCAATGTGTATATGTGCAATTATGACCCAAAAACTCTAAGAAAAGTATACTTCTGTTGTAGATCTGGGGATTTAGTAACAGCTACTGGGAGCTGAGGAAGCAGCGGCCTAAGCTGAAGAAACTGAAGAAGGTCTTAATGGAGAATCCTTACGAAGGACCTGCTTTAGGGGGGAAGGAGGAGGACACCGAAAACAGGGTAAAACATATTCTACAATGAAGTCATTCAATAAAATGTCCTGTCAGACTGTGAGAATCTACATATAGGGCTTATCAGATCATTAAGGATTTCTAGCCATATTTTCAGAAATGTTGAGTATTCTATCTTTTTGAATGTAATTGTAGCCTTTAGTAAGTGTGTGTTCCTCTGTTACCAGTACACAATGGAGGATCTGTTGGAGAGCATCCAGGCCAGTGAAGAGGAGCTGAAGACCAGTTTAGAAGCCGTCCACGCCTGTCAGATAGATGGTAAACGGGGACATTTCTTTATAAAAACGACACATGTAGTAGTTGTTAAAGTTGTGTTTGCTGCAAAGCCACAAATAGGTGCCACATTGCTTTCAAAGTAGTTCTCCTGGGAGGTCAAGTGCAAGAAATATGCTTTTAATTATACAAATTCTTTACTTGTAGCATTGCGTACTTATATCAATAACAAACCGAAGAACTACCAGATGTTGAGAGAGTGTCTTTATCCTCTACTAGGTTACTGGCGGATGCTGGACTTTGACTACGAGATGAAGCTGCTCGGTCATGTGACCCAGCTGGTAGATTCTGAGTCCTGGGCCTTCAACAGGGTTCCCCTGCAGACCTGTCTGGAAGAGTTAGCTCCACTGGAGCCCGAGTAAGTTAACATCTGTGGGTTTCATGCTCAAGCAACAGCAAATAAAACTATTGGCAGTTTTTAGTGGTGTTGATAAGGCTTAGGGGATGAGAAATGGGGTTAAACTAACTTTCTGAGCATCTAATATAAGGCTGGATGAGTCTTATATTAGATGCTCAGGAACTTCCAATAACTCCTCTTATCTCTTTCGCAGACAGATGATAGAGCACTGTTTGAACTGCTATGGGAAGCGCTATTCTGAAAACGGTAAAGTAAAGTTAATCAACTGAGACTCAACTGAAAAACCTTCAGTTTGAATTAGTCAGTTTGTAACTACCCATACTTACATTCCTGTATCATCCTCCTTCTTTATAGATGACGTTTTGTATGCCCTGGATGAGGATAGAGTATGTCGGGGCATGGCGCTGATGCTGCTGCAGAACGCCGTCAAGTTCAACCTGAGGGAGTTTCAGGAAGTCTGGCAGCAGAGCGTCCCAGAGGGCATGAGCACGAGACTGGACCAGCTAAAGGTAAGCCTGTACCCTTATATACTTATTGTAAGAGAAAATATGTTTATTTTTTTACACAATAGACGCATATTACTCCCTAAAATAGAACTTAAATCTAAATGTTGTCGTGGATATTTTAAACTCGTCAATGAGAGTAATCAATAATAAACTGGTGAAAGCAAGCAGCGTTGTCTTTCGTTGGTTCTTTATTTGAAGCGCTTCAAAGGTACATGTCTCAGAGTACAAAGTAGTCTGCAGGAGTGCACACAGGGTATAAGGTGTGTGTGTGTTTTATAGAGGACTGTTGCTGTGCAGGAAGTAAAAGAGATAAGACTTTCCTTAGAAAACTGTTATCTTACAATGCTCTCATAGGGAGGGCCACATCCTCCAGGTACGACCTTGTTGGGATGCTACCTTGTGGTACAACAGGTCGAGTTGACCAAACAGTTTCTAAGCATAATATCATCATTTGGTTTTACCATATAAAGTAAGAAATTGCCACTACAATGTCAAATAACTAAAGTAGGAAGATTGTATAGGAATGGCTTCACCAGCACTTGTATAACCCTTTTTCTTTCCAGCCAGTTTACATTGCATTCCATTTAATCTGTGGTTTCTGTTTCCATGGTCATCTGACATGAGCACAGTGCTGACAATGTTGTACATTTCCCAGAGCGTGGCCCTGGTGGACCGTAGCTCCCGCCCAGAGACCATCAACCTGCTGCGGGTGGAGGATCTCTCCGAGGACACGCTGGAGCGCTTCAACCAGCTCTTCACACTCCGAGAGAAATGGACAGAAGACGACATCACACCATACATAAAGTAGGTGTTATCCATATAGGACAATATTATAACCCTAAATAAAAGTAAAAGAACAACCATAATGTTTTCTGCTTTACATTTATGTTAATTGTAGGTACAAAAATGGGTCTTGTGAACATTGGGGAAGAAACAAATCACCTCATTTATTTCATTAGATTTCTGATAGATCATAACATGTAACGCTTCTCCTTGTTCAGGGACCTGTGTGGAGAGAAGCAGAGCACCGGAGCTCTCCTCACCAAACACGCTCGCTCCTCCATGCAGAACGGGATCAAGGTCTTCAACTCCAGGAGGCCTGTAGCTACATGATCTCATGTCAATTAATGCAAATCATTTAGTAAATGAATGCAGTTATGTTTGTTGCCATGGTAATGTTTGTATTTGTCAAAAACATTTGACTAATAATTGTTCTTCTTTAAATGCCTTGGTAGCAATGTCAATAATTAAACAGCAGTTTAACAAGTTGTCAAGTGTATGAAAAATAAACTGTTAAAATGTGTGTTGTGTACAAAATAAAAAAATCCTAGTTTTGGCGAATATTTTCCCTTTCTTTGTATTGTTGTTAATAAACCCTTGTTGGACAAACGAGGAATGGAATAAAAAAATATTAAATTACAAGACGCCATGCGCGAGGCTGTCCACCAGGTGGTGGCATATGCTGATAAATTCTTCATAAGCACCACAGGCTGACATCCAGTTGGGTTGTTGGTTGTGTTTCTGAATTCAAATGAACATAATTAGTAGGAGATAACAATATATTGTCACAGAATTGCACACATAAATGTCAATATTACAAACTAAACAATCTCAGAAAAATACTTAACTGAAAAAATTGTCTTCAAATATCCACAAAGAGCACAATTGTTTGAGTTGTTCATTTACCTTTTTTTCCCCATCTTTGCCATTCCTGTGAGCTGTTAAGGAACTGGTCATATTTATAACATAAATCTCGGTTAAAATCAAATCAATGGATTCTACATTTCCATGCTCCATGACCCAGATGTTGTAACTATTCATTCAGCAAGACTTATCTTTTGGATTGAAAAAAGGAGACTACAATTAACCTAAGCATATGTTGTTATACAGACTGGATCATATGGGTGAATGATGGCTGTAGGCTGCATTTTTGGAATAAAACAGGTTAAACACCAATATCACATCAGCTTGAATGTTCACTGTCACATGATCACAGCTGCTGTGAAACTAACAGAAAGCTGCATCTCTTTATTGTAATGCTTTAAATACAGAGGTAAATGAGAAAGAACAGTGACCTGAGATGAGAATATGATACATTTGAAAAAACTTCTTTGGGTCAATATTAATATAGATTCTTGAGATCATTAATGAAAACCTGACTTTATTTATATTTGTTTTGTATGTTCTATCAGATGTCTGTTTCATGTTAATGCGTTCATTTTTTTTTTTTTTAATTGTGTCGGTGGTGCATTATGTGACTCAGTGTGTTAAACATTCACAGACTGTGTGTTTCTTCACTAAAATAACTGTGAATCAGTGTTACTGGCAAATGAGGAGGAAGAGACCAGCAGAAACTGGTTAAAGTTACACAGCTTTGTTTCTACACGCACGCACGCACGCACGCACGCAACACACACACACACACACCTGGGTTTAAAAAATGAGTTGATCTGCACCAGTTGGCTGACTCACCCTGACATCACTGTGCTGACTTATCAGTTCACCGGGTGGAGAGATCCCAGCTGTGTGTGTGTGTGTGTGTGTGTGTGTGTGTGTGTGTGTGTGTTTTGTATCTGTTGCGATGGTGAGCATGGCGCCCACACAATGATGAATAACTTGACTTCCTCTCCTCCTCTGTACACCCTTAGCGTATTAACATCTTTTAGAGCGTTGCTTTTATTGCTTTTAAATTGTCTATTGTTTTTACTTGCACTTTTTTTACTGTGTGTGAGCTGTGCTGTGTTATTTTTTGTTTTCTTTATTTGACTGTACAGCACGTCTGGAGGTTTAAAGTGATAAAGCTGTATTGTACGACTTCTGCTCTTCTCATATCTCAGGATCGCATGTCCTGCTTCTTCTTTCCACTCAACATTTACGTCTCATTTGTCGTCATCTTCCTCTTTCTTTGAACAAAAACAACACCATCAGCAACATTCAGAGTATTAAAGCAGAAGAGCAGACGGGGTGACGTGGTAAAGCAAACGATAATACTTTCATTATCATATTACAACACGGCAATGGTGTTTTAAATCTTACCGAACATCCTTTAAATGTTAAGATGAGGTCATTCTTCTTTCTTATTCTTCTTGAAATTGATGAAAACATTGGGAATTTAGAGAGCTCCACATTTTATTATTTCTTAGCTCATTGCTGTTTTCTGTTTGATTTTTCAGCACACAATATAAATGCATTCAGACAGATACAGATTTAAACAGTTCCACATTTTCTCATAATACTTATTTATTAGCTCATTGTTGTTTCCTGTTTGATTTCTCAGCCCAAAAGATAAAAGCATTCAGAAAAATAAAGGACCTAAGCAAGTCCACTATTCTAACTTTCTTGGTTTCTTGTCCCAGTCAGTAAACCATACTTTTTAAATGAGCTTTTCCATGAACAAGATCAAATGTTTCTGTGATTTTAAGCATAGTGTGCTCTTCTCTGCTCAAAATCATTATAAAACATTTCGCAGAATGGTCATATAATAATAATAATAATAATAATAATAGATTTATTTTGTTAGCGCTTTTACAGGTGCTCAAAGACGCTTTACAGATATATCAACATGTGCTATGTTGATTTTACATGCCCTATTTTAGTCCTGGTTATCTTGCTTAAGGTTTAAGTTAACCATGGGAGCCGCCCAGAGTAAAAACATTATGTAAATCTATTGGATATTTATTCTCAAACAAAATTATTGTTGCAATGACAATGTATTTTATTGTAAAATGAAAAAAAATAAAACAGGTTTGTGCTGAAATCATGTAACATTCTACTTTTAATCCACTCTTGGATACACTCCTTTATCTGAGTATGATTCACATTCACTGTGTAAACAAAGACTCCCTGAATAAAACTATTCAATCTCATGTAAATAAAAAAAGAAGTTTGATTTGACTGTTTGTTTAAAATGAACCCGTCCAGTTCACAGTGATCTTGTGCTGTTCCCTGGGGCTCAGCATCCTGAACTGGTTACCTGGGCAACATGTCCTGTAGGTCGGCCACCACATAGGCGACCACGGCCCACAATGCCGAGCAGAGGTTCATTTCTTGAGGGTCCTGAACACTCATGGTGTCGCCTTCACTGTGGTGGAACCAAAAGTATCGACTGTCTGCCACATGGAGGCTAGCACCTGGAGGAGAGATTGAGAAATATATATTTCAAACTGTTCCAGTGAATGTTACATGCTGAAAATAGACATGGAATTTAAAGTGAATTTATTTTACATTGGAAAGGAAATTGGTGTAATCCCCAAGGGCATTTCTGTGGAGGAGGAACTTGTGTCTGACTAATACAAGGAGTGGTACATAACTCATCAAAGTTGTTGACCAACTCTGACCTAGTGTTAGTGAAACAAAAGTCACTCAGAAATTCATGGAGAGAGATAATGCAGAAGTCTCATTTTTAATTTAAAAAAAAACGATTTTCACTTCTCATTGCTGTGATGTTTCTATTTAAATCATCTTTATCTTCAGTCTGCTTTGGTTTGCTTTTGTTTTAGGAAACAAGTGTTATTCTTATTTGTTGAAAGAAAGAACATATGTATTAGTTTATCTTTTATAATTTACCAATGTAGGGGAGTCTTAGTTTATGAGCTGAAACACCAAATATACATATCTGTTAGTAATGTAATGTACAGTACAGTCTCTCCTGTTTGGTGCTTGTCGGTTAAATGCAATGGCTCGTTTTCACTCTGGGTTTCTGCCTTGTATGTGGGGGCAATGGAAATGTGATAAAGCTAATAAGAGTGTAATTTGATTTTAGAAGCTTTAGTCAAACTATTATTTCTATGGTCAATAATGAACATCTGTTTTCAAGCCAACAGGAACGAGAAGGGCTTCAGCAAATCACAACATCAGCTAAGTTAAAGGGGACCTATCATGCAAAATGCACTTTTGTATGTATTTTATACATGAATATGTGTCCCCGGTGTTCCAGGGAACTCAACAAGTGTCAGAAAACACAACCCTCTCTCTTTTCCTCCATACCCAAATCTCTAAAAACGGGGCTGCAACGGATCTGATACAGATTTGCGCCAGATCTGCGCTAGTGGATTGTCAAAGGGGGAGCCTCGTTTCGGGGAAATTATACAGATGGCTAGTCCGCCCCTGAAAATGTCTATGCAA
>NW_011370171.1:334606-360847 GCF_000735185.1 Notothenia coriiceps
CACATACTTAGCATAACAACATAGCCCCCAGTTCCTCTTCTATGCTTATTGAACGACAACAACTTCAATGTCACAGTGCCACCTAGTGGACTGGTGAAATAACATGCAATATATATACACTGAACAAAAATATAAATGCAACACTTTTGTTTTTGCTCCCATTTTTCATGAGATGAACTCAAAGATCTAAAACATTTTCTATATACACAAAATAACCATTTCTCTCAAATATTGTTCACAAATCTGAAAAAATCTGTGATAGTGAGCACTTCTACCTTTGCCGAGATAATCCATCCCACCTCACAGGTGGGGCATATCAAGATGCTGATTAGACAGCATGATTATTGCACAGGTGTGCCTTAGGCTGGCCACAATAAAAGGCCACTCTGAAACGTGCATTTTTGCTTTATTGGGGGGGGTCCGAAAACCAGTCAGTATCTGGTGTGAGGGTTAGGATTAGGGTTAGGGTAATGTTGTGAATCGAGTGGCCTGTGTTCATCGTCCATAACATACGCCTGCCCATACAATAACCCCACCACCACCACGGGCCACTCGATTCACAACATAACCCTAATCCTAACCCTCGCACCAGATACTGACTGGTTTTCGGACCCCCCCAGACCCCCCCANTATATATATATATATATATATATAACAATACAATAAACACTGATGGTTGCCCTCAACAAGTCTTTTCTAAGTTCAGTGAGAGGATAAAGTTAATGCTCAGTTGCAAAAGGACATTAAGGTCTGAATAAAGAGCAGTCTGGATATTTTGTGTTTTACTACTTCTGGTCAAATATGTCAGGCAAAATGTTATTTTAGTTCATTTGAAACAGCCTGACCTACTGAGTACTGTGTGATTTTGAATATTTGGTTATGTTTATTGTGATAGCCCTTCTGTCTTCCTCATATGCTCTCAACTAAATGATATCTTCACGGTCTACTGTATATTTTCTACTTTTGAATGCTGCTTTAATTCTATTTTGAGATGTTTAAATTCTAGTATTGTTTATTTCTACTCTTTAATATCTACTTATTGTTTTGTTGTTTTTTATGCTGCTGCAACGCAAAAAATATAAAATATCCCAATTTGGGAATAATAAAGTACCTCTTATCTTATGTTATAGTAGTTTTATAAACTATTTATTAGATGAATAATATGGTTAAATAAGGGTTTTCTTAAAACTAAAGTGTCCCCAGTGTTTAAATAGCAGCTGAATGATGCTTACCTCCGACGTTGTACCCGATGCAGGAGTTCTGATCGCAGTACCCCGGGGGGCCGGCTGGTCCCATTGAACCAGGGTTCCCCTGCCTCCCCGACGTCCCTGGGTTGCCGGGCCGACCAGAGGGGCCCTGGCTGCCTGTCCGTCCTTCACCTGGCAGGCCTGAGGATGGAGGAAATGTTTGTGTCAAAGATGGGGGACATCATTAAGTTAGCCACTGATACAAATTCAGTGAAATCACTCCACCCGTGTGAGAGTGGATAAAGAGGAGTTGGTGAGGAAAATAAAGGAAAATGGCAACATCCTGTCACCTCGTCAATCTCTCCTAAATCCCTCTTTCTGCTGCCGTGACGACATGGCAGAAAATACATGATTTTCATTTACGGATGAGAAGATGAGAGTGTGTGTCTGGAGGGCAGGAGCAGGAAAGCACAGTTCTTAGCTGAAATGTAGCCAGAGGCTTCTGTTTTCTGTTTACACAGGAGAAAAGCGCTCCGTCAGGACTCACTTCAGCAGTCAGACCAAATATGAAATCAATATTTGAAGGGAGTTTCATTTGCCAAGAGCTAAAATAATCATTCCACAAATATTCCGGGAAAAGCACAGGGAATAAAGAGGGAATGCTCTGCCGGTATCTTTTCTCATAAAAGTTTTCCGTTTCATATATTTAAGTTTTCGGATCAGTTATCTGTTCATTGAAAAGTTCCAGGGGAGTTTGGTAAGCTGGTTCTGTGGGTATTGATTGCAAAACAGTAAAATCCCATCACTGACATGTTTCCACAAACCTGTTCTCCACACAGCGCACAGGGAAATCAATATGGCAAATTATATTCACGGTCCAAGACTTCGATTTGCTTTTCTCCGACAGGGATTTAAAAAGAGTAAAGCAGAACGCAAACACATTTAGTATCCATGCTATCATATTTTATATGTATTTGAAACATGTGTGGTTTTGTTTAGAGGCCATACAATAAAAACATTGCACGTATGGAAGCTCAAGCCAGGTCGCAGCTGGAAAACAAATGTTCAGGAACAGAATAATGTTAATTTGACATATTTTGAAGCAGCTGCCTCAAAGTGTTACATGAGCACAGAGACTAGAGGAAGTGGATTCAGTAGGTTCATGTTATCAGGCACACTCAGATCTGTGTATACATGTGGCAGTTTCTTACCTGGAAGTCCGGTTTGTCCCCGAGGACCCTGACTCCCAACCCCTGGATTCCCCCTCTCTCCCTTCTCTCCCGCCAGACCTGGAAACACACACAGTTCAGAGATCCACGTTAGACTCAACACCACATCTCCTTTTTGCTATTTCTCTTAGCAAATACGGCTCCATGATGTTCTTTTAAGGGAGTGAGTAAAATTTTGAGTTACTTGTACTTTATGATACTGTACATTATTACATCAGCACATTTAAGAGGAAAATTATGTTAGCAGTGTTTGTTATCAATACCAGTTTTTCTCGTTATTTATATATTTTAGAACAATAAACAGTTTGGGTATCTATTATAAGACTCTACATCAGAATAAGTACTTTGACTTTGGATACTTTAAGTACATCTTAATGCATTCTTCACGCTTATTAGTATACATTTTACACTGTTTTGTTGGTACGGAGTATCTATTCCTCCACTTCTTTCTATCCCAAAATTGGGATTACATTGCAAAAATTTGGAGTGGATTGGCATGATAAATCATGGTTGAAATTTCAGTCTAATAAAATGAATAATGAACCAGACTTGGCTCTGCGCTGCTGTCCGGCGCTGCAGCTGTTTGAATGACCTAATGGAGACACTCTCATATCGGAGAACCACAGAGATCTGTGATCTGCACATTTTCTGTCCCGCTGTTTTATGACTGCTGTAATCAATTGCATCGGTAAAGAGGAAGTGAGCATAGTGAGGCATTTAACATTACCGCAAACACAGACATCTTGTGATATTCTCTTCACAACGGCCATTAACTGAACCAAAGCCACTCTTTATTCAGCATATTATTGTATGCATACTATAAATGGTTTTCATTTGTTGAGCCTGAGCACCACTGATTCTGGTATCAGTTCTACATGGAGCATCTGAATTAATAATAACACGTCTTATTTTACTAAGCCTGCCATATATCTTTTAAAATCGTTGCCCTACTCTGGTTTCAGTTCAGCCTATACAACTATAACGTGTGTGTGTGTGTGTGTGTGTGTGTGTGTGTGTGTGTGTGTGTGTGTGTGTGTGTGTGTGTGTGTGTGTGTGTGTGTGTGTGTGTGTGTGTGTGTGTTATTGTAGAGAATCAAAGGGCTGAACCACTGGATAGGACTTAGCCATGCTGGATATTTCCTGACGGCCGCTCTCAGCTCTCCGGCCCCTGCGTGTGTGCAGACTCATTCAGTATGTGGTTCTTCAGTATGTGGTTCTTCAGTATGTGGTTCTTCAGTATGTGGTTCTTCAGTCTGGGTTGCGTGTTTTTAGGGATTAGGACGGAGCCTCATAAAGACCGTTTCTCCACTAAGGGCTCGTGGCAGGGGAATGACCTCATGGAACTTGGAGTAACTGTCTGCTGGCCTGGACTGAACCTCGGCGGCTCTGACCCTGAGTCAGAGACTGGGCAGGTTGAAGCTGTTCCAAGGTTTCTTGTTTTTTTTTCACAATAAAAATGCATCACATTACAACTAGTGTGTTTCATTGTTTCCCGACCATTCACAGCTCTCACCAGCTGGATACTCCTGTTTTACATAAACATGTATTACAGCAGCAGAGCTTTAGAGAGTCACGTCAGAATAACAAACTTAATTCAAATACCTGAATGTCACTCATTCAGAGGACAGACACAGGAAACACAAAGATGGAGGTTCATTTAGCTTTTGCAAAGGACACACTTTTCGGTTGGTTTTGTTACAAAACTAAACAAATGGTTTTGTGCTGAAAGATTTACATCCATGCATATTATTGGAACCATTACGAGGTGTTCTTTTGGTTTTGAAGCACTAGTTGTTTATCATACTTACGTATATTAATATTCTTAATCATAATAAGTGAGGGTTAAGCTTCATACTGCTAAAGCTTTGTATTGGCACATTTCCCATATCTCTTTTGATATTGGTCCACCCGTTTACAGTAGCATCAGTAAACATGCAACCTGACCTCACTTTTGGCGATTTAGCTAATTTTGCTACACTCCCTGTGGAGCAACAACAATCTATTATACAACTTTACAAGAAGAACTCCCTAAGACTTGTAAACAGGCTTATATGAGTTTAAAAAGCAAATTCCCATTTAACTCAACAGGAAGAGATTTATTCTTCTAAATGTCGAGCTATGGACGTTGTTACGTGCCTTTTCCCATTGCATGCTCTCATTTCATTTCGTCTAAGCTCCTGAGAAATATAAAATAAAAGAGAAGCCAAAGGCTCCATATAGACGGTATTCTTCTAAATAATACTTCATACTTTTCTATAATGCATATCATAATGGTTGTCATCTTATTTACCATTTATGACTGTTATGAGTTCAGTTCAGACTCACCTGCTCACAGTCGCAGGGGTGGTCTAATAAACATGTTTCTGCACCCTCCCTGATGCTAATGTAAACACTAGCATGCACACAGGAAGTCTAGACACAACCCAAACAATAAAGCACTGAAAACTGATTGTTATCAGTCAGTATATTACTCAGATAAAAACAGATATACGTATGGAAATTGACCGGCATATTTATTTCCGTCCGCCCTCTCGACATGTGTTGTGCATCTAGGAACTAAGTCTGTCTTTGCTCTAAGACACATCTTTAAACATCTCCCACCTCTCTCTCCTGCCCGTCCGTTCTGGCCGCTTCCACCCGGGAAGCCTGGCCTGCCAGATGACCCCTGCTCCCCCTGGGCCCCCGGGAGGCCCCTCCGCCCCGGCTCCCCTGGGGGGCCGGGTACTGTTCGGATTGTCGTGGAAGACTGGACCGGGATCTGGTTCAGTATGGTGTTATAGCGAGACAAGTGGCCTGCAGGAAGTAGAGGAGGAGAAGAGTTTGAAATGACTTAGAATATGTTTTTTTCTTTAACATGACATTTGTAACACAAATCAAATGGAAGAGAATAGAAGCAAAGGAAAATCTGAAGCCAGTAGTGTTAGAAGAAACATTGTAACCAAGTAAATTGTACTTAATTACATGCTGGTGCTAATGTGTAAATATCCCTGATTACTCACTCTGGATGAGTTGCTCACACACTTGCCGTGCGATGGCCCGCACAGCAGCTTGGGACTGCACATCAGCCTGAAGAACAAACACAGAGCTCTCATTGGCTGATATTAAACAACCACAGTTATCTGATACCACTTTTCTTTTAGAGCGACCACAGGAACATAAACTCGCACAGCAGTGGTTTACAAATTAGTGGGTTGGTGTTTTAATAACTGACTCCACCTTTATTCCACACTCTGATGCCCCTTACATGTATACAGTTCATTATGAGTGCACAGTGTTTGTTAAGAACAGAATTAAATAGAAATCAAAATGGTTGAAATTTGCTTTTCTTCCACAGTCTATAAAATAACAAATCAACCATATATTTTTACTTGAGTTGATATCAAGAAGAACTAGTACCTGTGAGATGGATGTAAGGGTAGATTCACAAAAAACTCTAATAAACTCAAAATACTAAAGAGATTCTGACCAGCTTTATTCCCAACCCCACAAAAGCAAAGAAGAGAAGATCCTCCCAGAGATATCAATGTTGATTCCAACGTAAATGAACTGCAGTGAGGTACACATGTCCCTAACACTTGATAAAAAAAGGGCAGAAACAGGATTTACAATTTCCATTCTAGTTGTCTCCTAAGCCCTCGACAGTGATAGCCTGGCTGCTGCGTAAGCGAAAACACAGACCCCGCTCAGCTGCAAATGAGCTATGAACACTGATTTGATTTGGTTTGCCCGAAATGAGGTTGAGGGAGTGAAACAAATAAATAAAGTGAGTGTTTTTACAAAAGAAAACGAGAAACAGTGAATGTGTAATGGAGGGAAATTTGGTTGTGTCAAAACAACGGTGGGAAGCATTAATAAGTAATAGTGTGAGTTTTACTTCAACAAAATAACAATATTTCCACTTCAAAACAAAGCAGTAAAACGTGATTAATTCTAAACAGTGGTTGAATTGTGTGAGTGCATGACTTACTCTTTCTCCCTTATCGCCTTTGGTACCAGCAGAACCCTGGAACATAAAAGCAGAGCGGAGAATAAACATTGGACTGGGATGTGTACTCAGAAATAGCAACGCTCATCTCTCCCTCTCCCTTTAAATGTCCCCACCTCATTACTCTCCCTCTCTTTATGCCTCTTCATCACACACATACACTTTTTTCCCCAAATCTAACAGCTGGTACGACTAAATGCATTACAATTTGTGCCTAGGTTATTTGTGTCCTAAAGACAACACACGCATAAGCTCCAACGTGTGTGCCCACAAACAGAGAGCAATTCTTTGCCTTGGATGGACTTCCTCTCTGCTACTGCCAACAGTGTACAACACACAGATGCATATCTGATCACAACACACACGTACACAGAAAAAACCTTGCCAAGCACATAAAGCCAACAAATGCATATTACAGTGTAACGCACTATTATCCAGTGGCAAATAAAAAGATTTCCTGGCAACAGAACCATGAACTGATATGATACGTTTCAGTCTGATGTTGTTACAGCTTTTGAGTAATAGCTTATGTTTCTTGGGGGAACCGTCCTTGACCACGGACTGACTGGCTGTGTGTTGAGTGTGATGGTAGATAAAGGTTAGAGAAATGCGTGTGCAGGCCTGGCATATTACCAGCTTGTGTATTATCTTGCAGATGATAGAAATCTTATGCCAACATTTGACACAGCCGCTGAATTGGAGTGCAGGACTCCACAATAAAAGCCGTCTGCTGGACCTCCTCTGTGTGTCTTCCTGGACGTATAAATGTCTCCTGTCTTATCAGACTGACATGGGAAAACCAAAATCAAACTGCTTGGGAGCCAAAGAAAATATATTTTGGGAGCCACAGAAAAAAGACAGAAGCAACTCTCACTCAAATCCGATTTCTTGTATAACTTTTCTTAACATTGCGCTGTGTGTGCAGAGTCACTGTTTACTACAGTTTATTTAGAGAGGGAAACATGTTGGACTTTGGTGCTTTTGTTTGTAACTTTTGTTAACATATTGAGGCTTGCTACAGAGTCAAAGAAATCCTCGGGTGGTCTAGGCACTGGAAAACACATTCTGACACAGAGTTTCTTCTGCTTTCGACACACACTCAAGTGCTATGACACTTTGTTGACTTGTGAGACTAGCTGTAAATACACAGGTGTATGAAACAGTCAATGAATCAGTAGAAAAACAACCAAATGAAGACAAAAAGACAGGAAAATAAGCTACTAATAAAACATGTAATTTCATTTAGATGTTAAGACCTGAGCTCAAGATATTTTAGTGACACTCACAGTTTTGCTTCTTTGAATCTTAAGACTCTTATTTTGCCTTTGCTAGTATAAATCCGTTGTCCTTCAGCAAGTGTCTCAGAGCAGTGGGACAGATGTGCTGCAATACTGGGACATCACTTCCAAATCTTAAGGTCAGTTAACACATGATGAGAAAAATGCTAAAATCTCTCTGCAGGTTTAAATGGCTGCATTTTCCACCAGAACAAAAGCTTCTTGCCTAGGAGGATATTATTCTCTTTCAGCAGACCGCTGGCTGCAGGTTGCAGGGGGCAGAACAGGGACTGAATACACTATTTTAGGTTGAGTTAAAGTTTGAAACTAAAAGTTACATGTGTTTAAGAGACTTTGGCTCAGGATAGCAAGATCTGATTTTAATTCGTGTCACCTTTTGTGTTGGCTGCATGTGCATACATTTAAACAGAGTGTCTGTGTCTCCTCCGTCTCAGAGAGGCAGACGTGATATCTCAGCGCTTTCTTTTTTTTGTATGGGTGTGTGTTTGAGTGTGTGAGGGGGGAGGGAGAGTGTCGTCAAGTGATTTATAGCTCTGCTTCTCTGAGCCAAACTTTGCTGCAGGCCTAGAGCTGACCCAAGACTAGATGAGCTGTCACCAACATCACAGTATCATCTGTTCCTGTTAGCATTACACAAAGTTTGGATCCCAACATCTTCTTCTCCGTGCTTGTGTTGTATAACTCGCACAACTTTTTCATTCTTTTACAAGGCATAACAAACTGACTTACATCACGATTGGAATCAAAGTTGAACCACCACATTTTCTTTTTTGCAAGATGAAATATTACATAAGAATATAAGAACAGACTTGTGAGGAACACCCACTTGACTGCGTTGTACTAACAGGTGTTTCCAGTCAGGAGAAGGAAGAGCAGAAAGTCAAACAGGATGAAAAAAAGCTGCAACGCTTGTCAGCTTTGGAATAAAACCCCAATATTGTTTATATTTATTTAAATCTGTAACTTTGTGATAAAACTCTGCGATTGACGTTTTTTTGGAGATTAAGTTAGACATAATGGAAGAAATCAGAAAGAGGAGGAAGTAATGGAGAGTCTCCACATCTTCAGTTCATTCTTAATACTCTATTTTGTTCACATCCACCTTAAGAACATTGAAACAAGTGTTTTCACTCACAGGAACTCCTTGATCTCCCTGGAGCCCTGATGACCCACCAGGTCCCGGGGCTCCTGGTCCTCCAGGGGACCCCTGAGAGAGAAGGATGGAGAGAGAGAAAGAAGGTGAGAGGAAGCAGAAGCATCAATCATCACAGTGATCTGGCAATCAAAAGTATGCTGAGGGATAAAAAACAATGACTTACGCCAGGTCCAGGAGGTCCTTGTCGTCCCTGCGGTCCACCATTACCCGGCAGACCCTGAGAAACGCAGATTACAACGATATTAAATATCAGCTGGACTTTTATAATTGTATGTTGAACTTTTGTTTTTGTATGAGGGATTTCCTGCGAGTCTCCAGACTAAACCGACAGTAAGACTCAGGCCTGGAATTTCGTCATTTTAGGGGCAAGGCCACTTGGCCTTTTGAGTTGTCAATTTTTTAAGGGCACAAAGGCCAAAAGCCAGGGCACCAAGGCCATACATTAAATCAATGATTTAACATACGATATGAAGTGACTACGATTGTATATGCATTCACAATACTTTTATATATATTTATTAAGCATTCAATGGACACCAAATTGCAATTAAACAAATTCTTTATTAAAACTACAAAGGATTCTTATAGCACAGACATGTTTGTCTCACTGTGAGACTGTGGTAGTGGGCCTACGTCAAGGTGCGTCCTTATTCTGAGTCACTTGAAGATGGAGATGATGACGAGTCAGGGAGATTTGGACTTTTGATCGCGTTTTGAAAATTGGGCGATATAAACGAGCAGCAAACTTTGAACTTCCGTCTGCGATCGCCGGTGGTCAAATAAGTCTGCACAGAGGTCTTTGACAGCTAACAACACAGCGCTAACTGCCTAGCACTAGATAATAATAAAAAAAGAACACAACTGCAACATAACTTATCCAAGTAGTAACAAAAACACTTCAAAATATTATAATTATGCATTACCATACGAGCAAGAAATAGTAATGTTATCCATAAAATTACACTTAAAGCTGGACAAATGAAAAACTTAACGGCAAACAGGATCATCACAAAACCTTACCTCACCTCAGCCTTTTCTTGAGCGGAGAATCAGCTAGCTAGGTCCTAGACCGTCCTACGCACACGGACGCGTGAGGGGGTGGGCGGAGATAGGTCCTAGACCAGGGGTGGGGAACCTTTTTCCTCTCAAGGGCCATTTCAATTTTGACAACATCCTTCGAGGGCCGTACAAATTATTGAACTCAACGTCTGCTTAAAAAACTCAAATCACAGCCCATTCATTTCGCATTTCTTTCATGCTGTGCAAAGAAAAAGCAACCTCTTAATCCAGATATTTGACCATGACCCGCGCATTCATGCATTGGGCATGACCACCAAAACAGAAAGATATGGACACAAGATGTGTGCAAATGTATTTAGTTTCATATCCATGTGGACATGATTTAAGTGGGGCGGGGGGGGCGGATCTAACCTCATCTAGGGGGGTTTGGGGGCATGCACCACCATGAAGATTTTTTTTAAATGTTGAAGTTAAAAGACATCAATCTGGTGCACTTTGAGAGCAACATGAAGAGATCTATGGATACATCTCTCAACACCCATATGAAACAGAACTGTAAGCAGATTTTTTTCTTTATGGATATTTTACAAATCACTTCCCTTTTAAACTGTATTCTTGTTTATTAATAACAACTTTTTTTTACTGTCATATTAGTATTGTATACCTGTTTACTTTATTCTCTTATTTTTCTATAACTATAATGATCATATAAAGATGTGCCTTTACCTCACTGGTTGGAGAAAAAGCTTCTTATATTCGTTAGCATAGCTAGCTAACCAGAAGCTAATAACAACAACGTTATTGACTGTATGATCAGTTTGACAGATGAACAGATCGCAACTGGGCTTTCAACTAAAGACACAGCCACGCAAAAACTGCGGCATGTGTACAGCTCCTTATGGGTATTGCAATTTGTGAAGTCCCGGCCCGGAGCCGGGTTCTGGTGCTCTCTGTTAGAACTACACTCCTGTCAGACGAGACATATACCACGTGATGACACGTTAGGCTCGTGTTGTGTTCAAGGACCCTGACCTTGGCCAGGAAAAACAAGCTTGTTTAATTATTTTGCGGTCTAGATTTCTTGAATTTTTTTCTTTTTTGCATGTGTTTATAAATTACCTCGAGGGCCGTACCAAATGGTCTCGCGGGCCGTATACGGCCCGGAGGCCGGAGGTTCCCCACCCCTGTCCTAGACTGATGTCAACTGTCATCATAGACCGTCCGAGCGGTGCATTCCAGGCTCAAATCAAGCGCACCGCTGATTTTTTTTTCCTCCTTCAAAATATGCTGGTGTTGAAGCCGTGTCAGAAAAGAGGCAGACTGCTAAACCACAAAACTTAGTCAGAGAGGGCATCAAGGCCACTGTGGCCTTATGGCAGATATCATTTTTAAGGGCACAAGGCCAAAGTGGGAGGGCACATGGCCCTCGTGGCCCTCGTGGAAATTCCTGCCCTGGATATGAGGCATGGCTAGAATGGGGGATCTGTTTGGTATTCTGAGCAAAACACTTCATAGACATGTTTCTTATATATCTTTATATATCTGAGACCTATGCTATCGCCCACGATAGGTGACCTTTAACAACAATGGAGAGTGGGGCTCTGAAATGATAGTTCTAAAAGTGAAAACAGGAGAACAACACAAACTGTTCACATCAAAATGTTAAGCCTCCTGCCCTGGCTCCCCTTCACTGACACTAGTGTTCAGGACAAAGTGTTCGGAGATGAGACATGGGATCAGATGTTTTGATCCCTGCTGTAATATTATCTTTTATTTGTGTTTCTACAGCTAGAAGCAATACAGAAGCACTCCTGGTACCAGTAAGTATCACACGTCTCCTCTCCCTCTTCCCTCTTCCACCCAAACCTTTATCGGTATTTTAGATTGTACTTTTCCATACATACTACAAAGAGTAACACCAAGCTAACGGCTAATGCCAATCATAAGTCATCTTTGGGTAGAATAGGGTAGAGGGCTAGCTTGGTGTTACTCTTTGTAGTATGTATGGAAAAGTACAATCTAAAATNCCCTCCTCCTGCCTGAAATGCCGCAATTTGATTGCTTTGTTTACTTTCATATGATGATATCATTATGTAACGAGTGGGCTTCTATTGGCTAACGCTCCAACACGTTTAAAATTATTTGTTTAGGGGCGGGACTTTGCTGCCATTTCTCTAAGCAGTAAACCAACCACAACAGAACCGGCCAGCCAACCAATCAGAGCAGACTGGGCTCTGGTTTCAGACAGAGGGTGAAAAGAGGTGCTTCAGCACAGGCAGTATGAGAAAAATATATATTATTATATAATATTGAACATTAAAGCATGTAAACATGTAATAGTAGAAGCCCAAAATACATATATTAACCTGAACATTTGCATAATATGTCCTCTTTAAATATTCTCTTGTTTATAGGGTCTACATAGACAAAACTGTATTAAGGCCATTTGAATCACGGGTACAGCTGAAATCAGATAGACTAGACTCTAGTATCAGCATACGAAATATCGTTTTTTCCTTCCTACGAGTAATTGATGTGCTCGTGTTAACTGTCGGATGCATGTTTCTGTGGCTCACACAGCAGCCGGTCTCTTCAGTTTGATAAATCTTTGAGTCATGTTTGAAATAATATTGATTGCTTCAATTGAAATGCAATCTGTGCCGCCTGATTTGGCGGCACAGAGACTCAGCTCAATACTGAACATCACTCAGCAATCAACCTGACATTAAGGAAAACACGACCGCCTGCTATCTCCGGTTGTTAAGATTGAATTATGGCCATGCTTTTGTTTAAAACATGTAAATTTGCCTTTGTCATCAAATTGCTTAGTTAAATTATAATAGCAGTGTACCTTTTTTCTATTACCATTAAAGGCTGATAACAAATCCAAACACAATTTTTTTTGTTTTGCTGCTGTTGAAAGGTAATTTCAGTTTCTCTGCAGGTTTGCCCGACCTCTGAAAGTCACAGGCTCTACATTGTTTGGAACAATCCATTAAAGCCTTTGTCGCCACAGTGACAAAAACAAATAATCATTTTGAATAACACTTCTTGATAACACGAATCTACATTTGCACACATGTTACATTTGTAGGTCCATTTCTTGCTTCGAGTTTATTTTGTGTCTTTGCTGCCAAAAGAAGAATTTAAAGGGAAGCATTTGCCTTACAAGTTCAAACCTTTTTAAATGATTAATTTGCATGCCATAGAGTTATTGGTCACTGCAATCTTACCTCCCTGTCAAAATACAATAGCTATACAGTGCCAATCCACCGATGGATGTTGACAGGGGATAAGGGATAAGCAAACTGTCAGACTTCAGACTTTGGTCAACTGTTTGTTGGGATTTAACTTTCTATATAAGAAAAAAAAACAAGGAAATGCCATTGTTATCAACTAATAGGATGATATATCGGGTATAGAAATTGGTAAAACAAACATATGATGATTCCATTTACACGTTACCACATCTCCTCTCTAATTGCTCGCCCTTCTTGTAAACATCCCTCCTGTCCCATGTGACTTAATACTGTAGGAACTACCTAGTCACCACCTTGGTCCCAGGGGAGCCCTGTTTAAGCAAACACAGGAAAGGGATGTATCTCAAATGGTCCAATGATCAGCAGATGTGCGTAGTTGGTCCCTGGGTGAACCTTGTGGCGAGAGGGGTCAACCGAGGTTTACGGATGCAGATGCAGCATGATGAAGTGTAGATCTCAGAGGGGCTTACAGCACACATCACCGTTGGCCTCTATCGAATCAAATTGAAGAACCATTCATATCAAAGACCTGCAGGGTTCTATTGTTTTTATATAATTCAGCAAGAGATCTTTTTTCAGTGCAGTGTTTCTATGCCATGTCTTAGTTTCTAGGCGCACAACTTGTACACACTGACCATGTGCTGTTTTAACAGTGTGTGTATGCTGTGTGTTTCAGGGCGGTCCAGGCATAAGGGGAGCCAGAGGAGACCGAGGAGAGTCAGGAGTGACGGTTAGTAAAAGCACTTAACACTAACACTAACAATGGGGTCATATCCTCCTTGCGTTTTCAAATGTATGTAAATCTATGTTAAAATGCAAAAATGTCAATATCCTGATTTATTACTTTCTTTTTTGTATGGGCTATTTAATCTGGTAGTCAGTAATTATAGAGACCATTCATTGTTCTACAAAACATTGAGCACTTCATAAGTGTCTTTAATATGCTGAAGAACAAACAGCCAATCAAAAATGGACTGGCTGCAACCGGAGAGCCACATGATTTCCTGTTTAAAGTTTATCCAGATCCAAAAAAGACTTCGCCCCATTCCATGATGAAAATAAATGGGAGCCTACACAACTTGTCTTATTGTTTCTTATACATTTGACTCATAACCTAAACACACGCTGAGCCACACCTCTAACTCCAGGGACAGACCCGCCCCCATCCTGATTAAATGATAGAAGGAAAGAAATGAGTGGTGAGTAAGCAATGCCCCCGACTCACAATCAAAGAGCCTTTTCAACAGCATCCCACTCCATCCTCCAGACTGGATTTGAAGGACCTTTGGGCTTTATGAAGTGAACATTTTGGAAAACCCTAAATAGTTGTTTTCCCAGGCCACCTCATCTCCGTTTTGGCCCTAAACTTAGGGCAAGCTCTCGCCCCGTTTACTATCCAGTTCCTGCTAATCCTTGCTTGGACTATTAATGTGATACTTACTTTAGTGTTTGCATCTGCTACAGTTTTGCTATGGCAGTCTGTTCCAAGGGTTGACAAACCATCCAGCTGTGACAGTCAGTGCAATGTTTTTGGATTTTTTGCTCACCACCAATAGCCAGTTCCCACGTATGTAATTTAATCTTACATTTAATGAAATATGTTTTAAATCATTTATTATGTTGAAAGAAGCAGCAGGGGATCTTCCATTATACTGCTCAGACACGCAGGGCTGTCAATCAACACCATACACTTGTTTATTTCAACCACATGTATGTCACACTTGGACTTAGTTGAATGACAGTGTGTCAAGTGAACAACATGAAGTGGCCCACCCAGAACTTAAGCACATCCCAAAGACTGAAACAAAGACAGGATCAAATTCGTCCAAGTTTTCTTTTAATACGGGCCATATGTGTTATTTTTGATGGGTGTACTAATGTTAGTTTTGGAGTATGATGTGGCTTTCTGTCCTGCTGGCACACACACACACACACACACACACACACACACACACACACACACACACTACAGTACACACATTACAGTATACACATACATGTTAATAATTGTCTGCCAGATCACACTTGTCTTAGCTCAGCAGCATTTGTAACTCTGCAGCTACAGCCAAGTTTATATCAATAGTCAGACATTGTTGTATGAGACCAGCTCTTCCATTAACTCATCCTTCTTCATTCACACCAATCAATGTGGGTAAATTGCTTGTTACAGTATAAGCACAGACACATGGGAAAATAACTTGTGCAGTTATTACAATAAACATTTAACTATAATCTTCATCTGAAAACCAATTTGTCTCTTCAGCGACATATTTTAGTGATTTCATCATTTAGTTAAACATTACCCACATTTTGGTCCTTGTGTTTATTTCCACACCCTGCTCCATTCATTTATATTTGATACAAGCTTTCTTTTGATTATTTGCATAGATCAGAGGGACATGAAGCCAGTAACTGTATGGTCAACAAATAAAGCCAGGGTGAAGATTACTTTGGCCACGGCTGCTGCTGAGCTAAAGAGTTGTCGATTTGAAAAAAATCTAAAATGAACATGGAACTTTGAAATCCACTGTCTTGTTTTCACAGGGACCTCAAGGGCCACTGGGAGAGCTTGGACCTCCTGGACCTTCAGGACCACCCGGCCCTCAGGGACCCAGTGGTCTCTCTATCCAGGGCCCCCCGGTAAGAAGAGTTTGCTTGTGTGCAGTATAGGGCTGTGCAATTAATCGTATTTTAATCGCAATTACGATTTTGGCCTGCCACAATTACGAAAACAACATAATAAAAGAAACTATTATTTTGCTTTGCTAGGTTGTGACAGTGCACTGCAACATATTTGATTTAATTTATTTTGGTCTAATTTATTTTTATTTATCATATTAATATATTTTTAGTAGCTTGTGGAAGTGCGCTCCAAAATATGTGTTGATCTTGTTTATTGGTATTTATTATTTTGATATTATTTATTTAAATATAAATGTATCATTTATTTTTGTATTGGTTTTTCAGTTGAATTATACGTTCAGGGTAATCAACAGTTAAAAAGATGCTGTTCAAATTATTATTTGTATTTGTTTTAAAGTTCAATAAATGGATATTTTCAAAGTCAATGAATAATCGTATTTAATAATCGTGATTATGATTTTTGCCATAATCGAACAGCCCTAGTGCAGTATAATGTTATATTTCTTAGGGAGATCAACGCCACATCTTGGAAATATCCACAGTTACTTCATAGTTTTAGAATGATATAAGCCTTATTTAGCTAGCTTCACCTCCCAAAACTGTGGCTCTAATGTTAAGATGGAACGTGTTTGAGATAAAAGATGCAGAAAAAAAAGGAAAACTGGTCAAAGGCATTGCCAAACATCACTGCTGCATTGAATCATGATGAAACATGGCCACAGAAAGTGTGCAATAAGACACTTGAGCTGTCAACCAGCTGCTACTAAGAACTGACAAATGTTAACGTATGCCTCACATCGACTTTCAGACCTTGAAGTATTTCGTCTGAAGCTGTTCTGGGGACTCATGGTGGCCCAGAAGCTTATTAAGATAACTAATGTTGTTGTTTCCAGTCCTTTGGTGTGACCAACTGGGATGTAATGTCTTTGTTTGTGTTATAGGGTGCTGCTGGGGGAAAGGGAGAGAATGGAGCGGTCGGTCCAGCCGGAATAATGGTAGGACAATATTTCCCCAAAAATGATTTTATTGTAAGATAAAAAGGTGAAATGTGTGTCGGGTGTGTTTAAACGATTCCCAACGTCCTAAAGTAGAACCCAAAGGGGCAACTATTTTCCAACATGCTTGACATGCAGTGATTTCACCCTCTGTTTTTATCTTGACTAAAAGAGCGAAGTAGTATTTTTTTATTACAAACCTTGCTTTGTGTGGGTGTTTGTGTGTGCGATTGATTATAAATTGTTCTCCTCTCTGTGTTAGTGTGGAGCATATAAATGAGTCCCACAGTCATGATCACCTGCAGGTTCACAGAAATGAGACTTGTTGCCCAATAAAGGCATATTTCTGAACCTTCAATCCATTTTTCATTATTTCTCGTTTAACATTTTTACTCTGTTTCAATGCCTTATATTAGATCAGAGGGGCCTGCCTTAAATATAGATGGTAAAACCGATGCTAATAAGTCATAGGCTACTCCAGTTGAGAATTTTGCTTTGCGACTGCTGTATTCATATCGTAATTGTATGCATTGGATTTTTTCATTATTTGTATTTTATTAAAAGGGAAGAGCCATGAAAAAGGTATAATTGTATCCTGATCAAAACTTAATTACATACCGTACAATGTATGTATTAACAATGCTCACAGCAGATTGGTTTTGTTGTACAGTTTTGTAGAAGATGAAGAGGTGTGTGTGTGTGTGTGTGTGTGTGTGTGTGTGTGTGTGTGTGTGTGTGTGTGTGTGTGTGTGTGTGTGTGTGTGTGTGTGTGTGTGTGTGTGTGTGTGCGCGCGCGCGCTTGAGACGGTTTTGTTGCTAACATACACATGCACGTTGACACCGGCACAGAGCGGTCTAATGGAATCATTGAGATGTGAATAATCATTACCAGCGTCTCCATTATTGGGCAGTGAACCAATCAGAGGTAAGACTGAATTAATTGAATGGAGTTCTTCAGGGAGCCTTGGACATCTGCAAGGACAGAGTCAATGTTCTCATAACTCCGTACAAGAACAAAACTTTTCTTTTGCAGGAAAGCTTGCAAAATATTTGTGTTGCTATAAACAATAGCTGAGGCCTGTCTCCCAGTCATCTTCACGTCTTAGTTATTCTGCTATATTAAAACTCTTTTAATGTTTAAGTTGGGTAAAGCTGTCCTGGGAATTATATTAATAAGTTGTCTCACTTAACAGGTGCAACAAGCGTCTCAATCAAGTTGACAAACTATTAAGTGCAAACACTTGTGAGGATGAGTGTCGGGGCTGTGTAGAGCCTTTCAGAGCACCCTTGAGAAACTCCAGTGAGGTTTGAAGTGAGCAGGAACACAGTATGTATCAAGGTGCATCCGTTATTGTTGTCCATGGCTGTGTTCCCTGTGGGTCAGAACAGTCAGATGGTGGCCTCCATTATGGCTCCGAGCCCAGATCCTCTGAAGGATGCAGCAGAGGTGCTAACCAGTCTGACTCAGGGCTCAAGGTTTGTGATTTGTGAACATCCATATCGATTTTTAGGAAAGAAAAATGTTATTGTGCTCATTTGGATTGCATTGATCATGTCAGTCGTTAGAGCCTAACCTTGCAGTGAAAATGTATTTTTGTTTAGTCTTTAGATATGCCCTCTCAGGATGTGACAACTCATTTGTTTCTGCTTTCTTCCCACTGCGTCCTGGGGAAAACTAATACAACAGATCTGCAATTGGATCCAAAATATTTGAGAACAAGGGGATGGACGTATTCTAAAATCATTTCAACCAGATTCAGCTGCAGTCAAACTCTCCATGTAGAGCTGACAGTGCAAAAGTGTCGATTTTGAGAGACAGCTCCACAGACAGCACAAAGAAACGATATTATTTTCTTTTCCAGACCAGAGCACAAGTTGTTACAGTGGCTGCTCCCATCTTCCAATCATAGATCATGTCAAACATCGATCTGCTTTCAGAGCTCACTGCTCTATGATGGGCGATGGTTTCAGTTCAATGTCGTATTTTAGGAGGGCGATCCCCCTCTGCAGGGCGGCTTTATTAATGTTTAAGTGTCGCTGTGTTTAGGGATTCTAATGAATGAATTAAATAACTCAGAAGGATTGTTTCTGCAGGGACTTAATTAAAAGACTACATTTGATTAAGATAGATTCAATAAGACAGGTGTTTATTTAAGGCTGAAGACAAGTTGTTGTTATGCTGATGCTGACAATCATGCGTGGTGATTATAGTTTGTTCTCACTGGATTTGAAGCCTTTTTGTATTTACTGTTTAGTAGTCTGGCTCACAAAAGTATTTGAATTAGTTTCCTTTGTTGAGGGTTGATGAGACCAGAATACAGACGCTGATTAGAAGTCTGATTTATTGTGTTTCTGAATTTCTAGCTCACCTGTTTAATCTACCCATCATTCAGTTGGTTCATCTATTGTATTTAACATAGACACAACTGTAGCATCCGGAATGTAGCATACATACATGAAGTTGTTTAGTCATCATGGCCGTGATACGATAATTAAAAACTGTATAAAAGGCTTAAAGTGTGAAAAGGGAAAGAAAATACAGTTGTGTCTAAAAGGGTGTTACACACATTTGTAATTTCTTTTTTCTTTTAGCCATGATTTGAATACCTCTATTTAAAAAATTAAAAAATGGTTTCTGCCGTTTTTCTGTAAAAGGAATAACCATTTCCATACGGATAGCAGGACTCTCACGGAGATCTGCAACACTTCCTGATGCAGCACTATCTCGCTCCCTCGCTTTCCCTCTCTGCCTGCATAGTCCTATTAATAAAAGCTGGCAGTGCTGCCCTGTGCCGCACTATGTTACCGAGTAATAATGTGTTTTGTCAGAGAGAGGGATATGAGTGTGTGTGTGTGTGTGTGTGTGTGTGTGTGTGTGTGTGTGTGTGTGTGTGTCAGTGGGGGGATATTGTAGCTTCCAGGGCCCTGTTGTAATATACGAGGGACCACAGAGAATATCACAACTCTAAAACATCAATTACCTCTCTCGCTTCTTCTTTCCTTCTCTCTCTCTCTTGCTCACTCTTTCCTTTTGCTGTTTCTCTCTCCCTCTTTCCCTTGCGTTCTTTGTTTCATTGTTTCTTTTTTCTTTCTTTGTCTTTCTTTCTCTACTTTTCTCTTTTTTTTCATCTCCTCACTTTTTTATCTTCTTTTCCCTTCTATTGCTTTTCTTTCTTTCTTGATTGTTCTTTATCATCTCTCTCCTCTTCTCTTTTCATCTTTCTCTCCCTCTCCTCTCTCCATTTCTCACCACAGTAAATACAATGTAACCTTGTCATCAGCGTCCTCTCCACCACTGTTTCAATTTGACAGTGAAAAATGCAGCTGCGATAAATGACAAAAAGCGTTTGTTTTTGTCCATCTTCTAATCTCGCTCACTTTTCATTCTGTTTATCAGTGTATGTGCGTTGGTTTGTTTTCATGTAATCATTTTCGTCTGAGAGGAATAGAAATTGTGAGTGGCAATCATTTAAACTTAATCTACTTCTGGATCTATATTAATTACAACGTATTCATTATCTGTTAAAACACAGGTTATGGATTCTTCAGAGAACATTAATATCAACTTAAAAATGTCCTAATTTCTGCCTATAGCCAAATAAAAAGAGTGTGGGGGATTTATCAATTAAATTATTAATATAATAATCAAGCTTTCTATCCTTTTCATCAAAGCAGCTCGTGTGTGTGTGTGTGTGTGTGTGTGTGTGTGTGTGTGTGTGTGTGTGTGTGTGTGTGTGTGTGTGTGTGTGTGTGTGTGTGAAAGCAGCAGGAGAGATATTATAGCCGATGTCTTGGGAGAAGGAACATCAGCCGGCATCTAAACAGCGGCACATCATTAATCACGAGAGGCCTGTCCTGTGCGACCTGGGCCTGTAATTTGTGGGACCTTTAACTGTGCTAACTGTCCTGTTTTATGAGCTCACCACTAATACTGAAGTGCAGAGATAAATCACCTCAACACTAAATCCATGACTGTACTTTGGAACTCGCTGTGTGCATTGACCTGCAGAGAGGTGGATGAAGGGGGAATGGGTCGGGAGACAGAGCAGCGGGGGGGGGAGGGGTGCTGAAATATAGTCCGACCTGAGGCTAAAGCTCGGTGATCCAACAAATCACATTTCTGTCCTCGTATGTCAAAGCATAAATGATAAAGAAAGCAAACCTTATCTGTTTTGACCTTTCGTTGAATTTGTTTGTGTTTTAATGTTTTACTATTTTATAAAACATTGAGTAAAAAACTAATTTCTATACATAAGCAGAACAAATGTAATGGGCTAGAATGGTGAGGTGAGATAAGTCAAAAGTAAAAAAAACTGAACTAATGTAAAAACATTAATTTACTTTCAATTGCTTCACAATAGATGTTTAAAGGTGAGCGTTGTGATGCTGATTTAAACCTGCTTGTTTGTGTTTTTTAGGGTGTTCCTGGAGGCCCAGGCTCATCTGGCAGAGACGGCCCCCCAGGACCAAGGGTAAGATAACACACTGACATATTAGTGCAGCAGTCACTCCATCCGTAGGGACTTAGGAACTGGTGGATCTTAAGGCCGATTTCGGCCGTCGACAGGTGTCTGGCCGTCGATGAGCGTCCTGTCGCCCTACTCAGATTGGTGTGTCCAGCACCGTCGTGTCTTTTCGGCCGTGCCGACACCTTGCGCTCCCGATTGCCGAGGCTATCGGCAAAATAAATCACTCTGATTGGCTGTTCAGCTTAGCGAATCAGTGCATGAGAAGCGAAACGGAAATCGGCTATTATTTTTCATTTTCCAGTACCGCACTAAACATGTTTTCGATTATAAGTCGTTATGTGAAACAGTCTGTGAAACAGTCTGTGATGGACGAGAGTGAAAATGGAACGCACACGCTATTTGTTGTTTGTATATATCACACAGTCTGTCTTCCGGTTGCCTCTTTTGAATGACGAATACACACTACCGCTGCCCAGGAGAGTTATTGCCACTCACGCATGCGTACATGCTACTTGGCCGTCGGCTGAAGTCTTTGCGGTGTGTTCCAGTTCGACTTTTTGGCCAAGACGCAGGAGATGTGAGGCAACACAACAATTGGGTCTGTCGGGACGTATTCTTTGTTGTCAGTTTGGTGTGTCAGGGCCTTTAAGCGTCCGAGGCATTGCAGAGGTTCCGTCTTAGGGGATAAAAAGTATGGTTTAGTGATGCCTGTTCTTTGTCTCAACATACAGTATATTTTGCATAGTGCATTCACTGTAGATATGTAAATACTTAATATTCAGTTTAGACGGGGTGTGAAAACATTATCCTTAAGGTGAGACTCTAAGAAAGGGGCTGTAAATAAAAATAAACCCTACAGTGGATAAAGATAAATGGTGTACAAATGATATGCTAAAAGCTTCCCTTTTTGCTGGCATCATCATGACTTGCTGAAGTAGGTGCTCTCAAATATAAAAAAGGAAAATTAAAACAGATTTTTAACTTAAGATATGTAAGCTCTCCTCATAAAAAAAGGTATTCTCCAATTGTGCAGAATCCAGTACAGTAGTAGTTATAGTAACGATAACCAACTGGGCTGTAAATACCAGAACAGTAACGCGGCATGTAATGTGTTGACAAGCAGACAGAAAAACTCTTCTCCAAACACAGAATATGATAGCAGGAGGGTTTACTCCTGGCGTGGTGAAAGACTCCACACATGATCCGTCTGCTCTCTCTTTGTTGGCTGCCAGGGGTCTGACACTCATCCCCTCAGCGCTAGTTTTCAGAACCTAATTTAATTCAGGTCATGTGGTTTATTTCAGGACATGTGTACCAGGGTTTTTCTTTCCTTAAAGCTAGAAAAGGGTTTGGTGTTACAAAGCGTTGAGCAAAAAAAAACGTAAATCACAGTCTGGTTTGGTTGGATTTTGTTCAATAGTTTTAAATAACACTGCATTGTGCATTTGAAATGTCAAATCTGATCTAGAATCATTCAAATCAAAACAAGATAGTTTGACTCTTTTAAGCTACAAGCTACAACTTACTATATGTGATTTAAAGTAAAGAATATTGATCGTAAATACTATTTATATTCACATCTTGATTCTTTTGTGTTATGATAAACAAAGCACTGTTCAGCAGTTTACTGAGCCGTGTCCTTCTTTCAATTTTAAAATGAGCAGCCTGCACTGAACTGCGTGGAGATGTGCTGTCACCAACACACCTACACTCACAGAATACTCTACATGTTCCCTGATGTTGAGTGTAATTATGTGAAATTATTCATCAGGGAGCTATTTTAGCTGCTATTTATTGGGGAAAGATACCCTCCCATGCACATCCATATTTCATCAAGATGCTGCAGATGTGATGTGTATTCTATATGTGCTGTAGAGACTGAAATAAATACATTCCACCACGGGTTTGTTTGAAGAATTAAAAAGAGCTAACTATAATTTAGTTTCAACACGAAAGGACATCTTGAAATCAATACTTTGTTTTACTGTTGCAGAATAGCTGCAGCGTCACACTCTGATGTTTCTAGCAGCGTGCTCGGGCTGAATTCCTTCCAAATGTGTTTCCATTGAAAGCAGTAGGGAAGGGGCAGCAGTGAATACTGATAAGAATCAATTCACAAGAGGTCATCAATGCAACAGCAATTTCTGCTATCACTATTCATTTGTGATCTAGAAAGAAGAATGTAGGCGACTAAACAGTAATTATGAGCAAGAAGCCGCTTCTGAAAATGAACTCTTTCACAATGCTTATGCAAATGTTGCCACCCAGTGGGGGGGTTATCAGCCACTAGTCTGTATCATCCGATGTGTACAAAACAGATGGGGAAAGCAGATAGCCCTTTGTCGCCTCACAGTAAAACTAAGCAGCATGGCACTACTCCACTGGGCATGAACACTGTCCCAAAGTTTTTGTAAGATGTTTAAAAGCCAAAAATGTTTTACTGCAGCGGCTAGTTAGATCAGAGAAGCAACAGCAGCTTTCTCCTGGGCATTTCATTGTAAATATTACAGTGAAAGCTATATATCTTGATTTGTTCTCATTGAAGCTTGCCTTACCAAACATGTTTTTAAACTTCCTTAAGATGATGGCTCATTAAATCATACATTAATATATCTTAAAGGAGACATGTCATGCTTTTCCGGTTATTACCCGTCCCCTTGTGTGTTATGAAGGTTTTTATGCATGTGAACGGTCTTCAGAGTCAAAAACCCTCAAAGTACACCCTGTAGCGAGTAAAACTACCTCGTTGGAGATTTCTCATGTTCTTCCTGGGCATCGTGACGTCTGAACACCCAGTAGCCACGCCCAGAGCTATGACCAGGCTGATTGGTCCAAATTAACCAATCCACCGTCTTCCTCACACGCACGCACACACACACACACACACACACAGTGCAGGCAGCTCTGCTGATTTCTCCTCCCTGTCTGCAGGCTGACAGTTGGGATCACGGCGAAATTCTCTCAGCAGACCCATTCTCACAGCGTTTATCAACCTTTTTCTTACTCAATATCAAGCCACACTTATTGTCTTTACTTCGGCTGTGACTTTGTGTGTGCTCAGGGTGAGTTTGGCTGTGTTTCGCTGTGTATCGCTAAACAAGGGAACCACACCTCCACGGAGCTCAGCGCGATTCACAACTTCCCGACCAATCAGAGCACACTGTGCTCACAGGGAGGGTGGGGGCTGGAGCTATTGGAGCTACAACGAGCCGTTAAAGGCAGAGAGTGAAATTCAGTGAACAGAGATGCTGTTTGAGAAACCAATGTGAGTTTGGAAAATTGCACAATATAAATCTATTCTAGTAGACCTCAACAATGGAATTATGACCAGTGGAAATGGCCATGACATGTCTCCTTTCATTAATAATTCCCAACTTCATTATTTAAGATATATTAATAACGTTGCAATTTTCATCAACATTTTACTGGTTGGGAACTGGGGATTGGATTTGTTATTCAAAATATAGTTCAGTCTTTTTAAATATAATAGTTAATACATAACGAATCTGCCCTTTGTCGGTGGGTATTTCCGCATGCATATAGAAATCAGAACGGCTTCACCACAATTTTCTGGACTAAAGGTCAGACAGTGCCCCTGTAGCGGGGGGAATAAAATAGCAATGATACATTTTCATGAGCCTGTGAGAGAGAGCAGGAGGCTGAATAACAGAAATAGTTAAATGTTTGGATTTTAATATGGCCAGAAGGTTTATAGGATGACACATCTCGTCCCAATGTCACATCTAATGCCTGTTTGCATCACAGTGAAACGTGTCACGTTTATCTGTCGTTAGATAATGATCTTTTTGTTCCACACATCTGCTACATTTTTAAGGATTTCATAGTTAAGTGTCTTACTTTGCCAGACTTGAATATTGTGAGGAACTAAAGCCCCCTCCAGAGTCCCATTAGTGAGTTAAACAGAGCGAGTGTTTACTGTGTGACATCAGGCTGACTTTTCTGATGTGACAGTCTGGCTCAGCTTTACAGAGAATTATTCATTATTTTACCAGTTCAAATGTTGTTCTGCCGTCAAATGGAAGTTAAAGATCCCCAAGAGACTTCAACAAAGATTGACGCTCTTGCAAAAACTGTACAAGCAACACAACCAAAATATATGCTGAGAAAACTAACAAATTAAATGTAGTTTAATGCTTCCTCCAAGTCTTTTATCCCTATGTATTAGCACACTTCATTCTCGACTCTGTACCCTTAAACAGGTTAAACCATTCAGGGAATGTGTCCATGTTGAAAGAGCATCAGTCTAGATGTTTGACCGCAAAGTAACTTCTGACGTCCAAGCTAAAAATGAAAGGATTATCTGAACATTAGGTTGAGCTGTTTTCCAGGACTATGTGATGCCAAGACCAGCTTCCAAAAATGTGTATTTATAACTGAATTTGTTCAATTTAATAGCCCATAAATATAACGATAGATGAAAGCCATCATTATCTTATTAAATATTATGTTATTATATGTCATACCTTCACAAAACCAGACCCTACAGAATAATCACACAGCAGGTATGAATGTGCTTCTAAAGTTAAACCTGCAGTTTCATTCTCATGTGTTCAAACCACAGCGTCATGGAGAAAACATGAAATGGCTGAGATGGGATTAAGCACCTGGAGGCAATTTAAATGCATATTTTTATTTTTGGAAAAATTTCAGAAAGAATGCACCTGTGTTTTGTGCAGACTATCCCAAAGTTAAACGAAACATAAAGGTTTGATTGGAGTTATTTTTTGGCAGACTTTAAGGAAGTGGCAGATTAAACAGCTACAGCTTTTGGTTCCTGTGAGTAGCCTGTAAGGTAATTGTATTAGAAAATAACAGTCTTACCAGGGCAGGAATTTCACGAGGGCCACGAGGGCCACGAGGGCCACGAGGGCCATGTGCCCTCCCACTTTGGCCTTGTGCCCTTAAAAATGATATCTGCCATAAGGCCACAGTGGCCTTGATGCCCTCTCTGACTAAGTTTTGTGGTTTAGCAGTCTGC
>NW_011370171.1:360868-377432 GCF_000735185.1 Notothenia coriiceps
GGGGGGGGGGGAGAGACACTCCGTCTGTAGGGAACTTTGGGCTTTTACCCAAACAAACTATAGAAAGGGAAAACCCCAAAAAGCATAATAGGGCCTCTTTTATACAAAGTTAGGAGGTTCAATAATCTCTACGTTCAGAAGGCCGCTTAATCTTCTTCTAATAATTATTTGTTCCACATTTCCCTTCCAGTTGTCTTCCAGTGTGTTTAGACACCGCATCAATAGATCCAGGTATTTATTTGGCTTTCTCGACACTCCTTGGTTTATCAGAGGGAGCAAAGTCTCAGCAGCACAACAACAAATGTTTATACTGAAAGTCTCTTTTCGGATTCTGAAAGTATTTATTTGTAGGAGGCTTGTCTTCCCCAGAGGACATCAATAGATGAAATGTGTTAACCATTATATGGCGTTAACATGGGGATGGCACTTATATCAATCCTTCCCTAAAACTCCTCTTACTATAGCAAGCAGTTTCTGCACTAAAGTGTCTATGATTTTGCCATTAAACTATTCATCTACGCCTATATGCTGCAGTTACCGTGTGATTTACGAAGCCTTTTCAATGCCAGCAAGAGAGACAGACACGGCCACAGAGAAAGAGGCATAGAGGGATAATAAATAAAGAGGAGAAAATAGCCTCGGGCGTGTGGATGATGTGGAGGTAAAAAAAAAATGGAGAAAAGAAGAAACAGAAAGACGATGGAGAGTTGAAAGCTTCACAGTACCTGTATTGATCGGGTTTGGAGAGAGAACGATAGACAAAGGGAGAAAAGGAAAAGAAAGATGGAGTCAATGCGCAGTAAAGAGAGTGGAAAACTATAAAAGGAAAACAGAGTATTCACTTTTAAAGTCTTAAATATTGGTTTTCCCTGATATCAAGCAAAAAGATAAACACACAAGATTTCAGTTTTAAACAATGACCCTAGATAAACCTCAGCTATCTTCCTTGATTTTCATGGTTAGGCTGATATTTGTTCTCTATTTTACTGTATGTTCCTGGCATAAGAATGACACATTAAAACAATAACAAGATCAAAGCAAAGACAAAGAGAGCATAAAGGCAGGCTGTGGCCTGTGGACGTAACCCTACAGAGGAGTAAGTGGATCCGGCTCGTCGGACAGGGAAGACAATGGGGGGGATGTAATCGGCCGTGATAAATAGAACCAGCATTAAATTACTTTCTCAAACTATAAGGGTTTTGATCCAGACAGCGCTCAGCCCTCAGTACACAGAAACAGAGACAAGAGAGAAGGCAAGAAGGGAGAACAAAAGAGATTGAGAAGCAAAGAAAACAGAAAGGATGGAGAATGCAGAGTGGTAAATAGAAAGGGAGAGAATAAGTCAAAGGCTGTAAATGAGCTCGTCTACTTGCTCTCATCTCTCAGCCTCTATCGGGTTTTACCTGTGACTGCGTGAGAGGAATACAGCTGCTCCACAAGCCCATCCATCTCTCTCTAACACACCGCCTCACTACGCACAAAGATTTGTAATTCTACATTCAGAGCTCTCACAATAAAACATAAAGAAGCCAGTTGCATAGAGACTATCTGTGTTTGGATATAAATATATACTTTGTTTATATTAATGCAGATGATTTGATGTAATGTGTCTGTTTGTGATGACACATATTTCCTATGTTAAGATTGGGTGAAATAATTAGTTTTTCTGTAATCTGTTTGTTTATATTAGCACCATCTTACCCGCTTAGAGAAATAATAATTCAACTGAGCTGGATTACATTTGTTTCTTTCCTTCACATTCAATTCTTAATTAACCAACAGGAAATGTTCAACTTAGCTGTCAGAGTGGCTGTTAGTCTGTGAAATTGACCAGCATTGTCTAATATTTACAGAACAGACACTTCAGGAATAATTTTAACATGTATACTGAGAGTCTAGAGACGATCAGAGTGAATACCTGATGTATTAATCTTCTAGGTATGTTTATAAATGACAGAAGAAAGAAACCACGCCGGTCTGTGGAAAGACAGAGACCGATGAAAGAAACATGATCATCTGGGCCTTATCAGAATGAATAAGAGATGTCTTACAGGGGGTCCTGAAGGTCCTGGAGGTCCTTTGCTGTCCTGGGAGCAGGTACAGGCATGAGGCAAGGAAGGGCACTGCTCCTCTACTCTCTGAAACACACAGAAACACATGGGGTGTGAAGTGCACTTTGTCTCTGCAGGTGAGATGTGAGCTGCATCATTTCAAAAAACACCTGGCCAGAAGAACTCATAGCTATGGTTAAACGTGCTTGCCAACGTCTCTCAGGTCTGTGAGCAGTGTTAGAGCTCTTTCTAAATACAAATCAATGTTTCGTCCACTTGAATTCTGATGAAATACTTCATTCCAAGCAGGAACTTTAATACAGGGTCATTCACAGGTTACAAATAAGTCCTTGCTGTCTCTTCAAATCTTTGCTTTCAAAATACTGCAATCAGTGTAAAAGAACTAAAGGTTCTTATTTTCAGTGTCTTTTATCAATGCCCCCTTTTACTTATTATTGACTTCTCATAAATGGACATTTTATTTAATAAAAACATTTTTGCTGCCTCCTTGGAATACCATCAGAAAAATGAACTGAAGCTGCTTAAGATGCCTCTTTTGATTGTAAGGAGATGTGTTTTTTCAGACTCTATGGTTTTGCATTGGATTGGACCTTTTTTGAGACCCCTTTTCTGGACTCTATTTGAGATGACCGGGCCAGGCTCTTTGGAGGCTAGTCTATGGAGATCTATGGACTGAGATGTCCACGTAGGTCTTAGTGTTTAATACTGTATGCCATTATCCTATCATGTACACTAATTGTATGTATCTTCTTTAATAATTATGTATATATTTAAATAAAAAGTAATAACCACAACATTTTAAAATGTCTGATTGTCAACAAAAAGTTCTTAAAAACAATGCTTTATGGATTGCAGAGGTGAACATAATTAAACCATTGACTCATTGTATGTTTTATGCCTGGGGTGGTCATTGATAATTGCGGCTCGTACAGAGACATGCTCAGAATTGTATATTGCGTGCTGGAGAGATAACAATTGTCATTCGGTGCATTTATTTGACATAAATTTAATTACGCACCTGAGCACTGGAAATACTAGTGGCAGCATGTCTCTGCTAATAGCGGCTCATACAGTCCAAGTCATTCTGGTGTAATTATCCTTCAATTTGATTCAAACCACAATTATCACTCTAATTATCTAAGCCTGTATTATTTAGAGCCCTAAACTACTGCCCACTCAGAGGGGGAGGCAGTACAAAGATGTATTAAAGTTAGTAAGAATGTGTGTAAGAGAGATTATATGTTACATTTCTTACCAATGCTGGCAGCTCACAACACTTATCTCTGCTGGCCCAGGATGTGCTGCAGATGATGTCAAACATCTGGAGCTGGAACTGTAAACCCACACAAGTTTGAGTACACTTACACCCACACATAAAGCAGCTCCCAGTAATAATGCAATCAAAATAGTATCAGTTTAAACATTTCAAGAAGTAAAGAGGCAACGTTACAAATGGAATATATTTATCATGGTCATTTGGTGTTTCTGTGTCGATAAGAAATGAGAACAGATGCAGTTTGGCGCTAATGAGCAGCTGAAAAGAACTGGGAGATATGTGACATCTGGCGGATATCTTCAACAAGTAACATGAATGTGCGGGAGGCCCCACCAGTCTTAAACTATAAAGCAGGCCATACATTAATGAAGTCATGATCTCTGATTTAAAGTTTCCTGTCACTACTGAAAAGGCAGCCGTCTGACATAGAAAACTGTTCTCATTCTTTCCATTAGAAAGGCAGTTTTTCTGTGAACATTTCTAACCATCCAAAAACAGGAAATTTTAATACTCAACTAAAATTCATAACAAACTTTAGACGGATAGATATCACAGACACAACCTAACCTGGAACTGTTTTATATAGGAAGTTAAATACAAACACAAACACATGAGATCAGATTCTTTCTACTAGTTAAAATATGGGCAATTATTACTCTTTTACTTTATTGTAATCATCATCATTATTATTTATTTTAAGTGCAGGCTTCTCAATGGAACAATTCAACCTGTTTCGGTCGGGTTTCATATTCACATGGCCCGCATAAGTTAAGAAAGGTACAGAAGTCAAAAAGTTTAAGAGCATCCAGTGGACTCTGTTACCTCAACTCTATCAACTTTATATTTGACAAATCTAAGACAACGAACGGACATTTGAGTCAAATGTTTATAATTCCTGCCCTGTGTTATACAGTCTAATCCTTGTGTTGATAGTTCTTCTATTACGGCACCACAGGGGGTCTTAGACTCTTAAAAGCTGGGCAGTGTCAGTCAAACTGAACTAAAATTGAGACCTGAAAGAAATCTTGAGAACAGTTCCCTCTTTATACATGCTGATGTAGTCACTTTTGTAATCCTCTAATCAATGCATCAGCTAAACACCCACAGGCCCTTCTGTGGAGCCCAAAACCAAGTACTTATTCAAATGAAGACTTCACTTCTGGACAACTGAAAGTACAGACCGTAAAAGAGAATAAATTGGCGCCTGCTAAAGCTACCATTTTGTTTTCATCTTCTAATAATTACCTTTCCAAACTTGACAGACACAAAATATCTTTAAATCCATAACAATTACAGGACAATCTGGTGCTAAGTGAAGAAAATGTCATCTTTTCTTTATTTTCCCACATAAAAACTACTTCATGCTGCAATTCTCCAGCTGATTATTTTCTTTGCAGCAGGTAAGAAGTGTAAATGTAATAATAGCAGCGCTCAGTTTTCCCAGAAGCACAGGATTCCACACCTTCTCCCCTGCCTTCGTATGCCAAAAGTTTTTTGTGGTTGTGGTACTTAATGGGTATAACACAGCTAACAAAGTATATGTAAAGAACTTTGTACAGGTTCACTTGCTAAAATAAAATGAACTCCTTTGTGACTCACTAAAATGTTTTGGGGATATTAATGGTTGCCTTGCTGAAGGATTGTTGCAAACTATGCACAAGGGACACTTAAAAATTGTGTTTTACAATATAGACCTACTGTGGGAGGAAAAAGCAAGCATTTATGTAAAAACAGATTATTAAATTAATTCAGCCCTAGCTTGAATATGTATTGAATACACCAACATCTGCAAGTTCTTGTACTTTCTGAATGGATGATACCTATAAAATGTAATAACCATGAACATAGAAGTATACAAACACCATTGAATGAGGGTTCACTAAACAACAATTCATTATAAGAAAATCATACTGACTGGAGCAGAGTTGTCCCGGCTGCCTCTGGACCGAACCAGCCTTCCAAGGATCTCCACTCCATCCGTGGTGATGTTTCCAGCCGCGCTGACTGGTTTCTCCTCGACCGCTGAACAGTCCAACACCACCTTCACAGACGTCTTGCTGATGGTTACATGGAGCTGTATGCAAGAGAGACAACAATTATGCACAAGATTTGATTTGCCTTTATTACCCATCATGATTGTCATAGATATAAAACTCATTAGATATAGTCCATGGAACAGAGTTGTAAAACCATTTAAAGTGCAGCATTTTTCTCAGGTCTTGCATCTGTGGTCAGCCAAGACCACTTCTTCACTTAATCGCAATGACAATAGGTTTCCTCATGCTTGTTAGGATACTTATAACAGAGGTTAAAAGCATCTGAGCACACAAATTGTCCCGTCCACTGAGAGTGGCTGTGAGCTCAAACTGCCTCCTTAGAGGACACCACTGGCAGCGCCCTGAACTGTGAAATTCGACAGTTCACATGGTTAATGAGCAGAGAGGGCTGCAGCCTTGTGAAGGGTAGTAATAAACTGTACTACTAGCAGCACCATATTATGCCATTTAGGGCAGATTTCAAACACTCTTTTCCACCCTCAATAAATTGGATGCATGCATTGTAAGTTAACAACAACCTCAAGACACAGACACACAACAAGATGCAGCTGGAGGGCAGTTAGACAAAGTTCATATTCAAGTGTCAGTATCCATTCCTCGACTGACGTTTTGACGGCACTCACTAATGACTTTGTTCTCATCCTCCAATCTGCACACTTCACTGGGTGTGTGTGTGTGTGTGTGTGTGTGTGTGTGTGTGTGTGTGTGTGTGTGTGTGTGTGTGTGTGTGTGTGTGTGTGTGTGTGTGTGTGTGTGTGTGTGTGCACCCCTAACTAGCTCCTTCATTTTACTCTAGCAGTGACTCAGGCTTATTTACAGTCTGGAGGAAGTTTATCTTGAAAATTGACTATTTGAACCATTTCTTTGCTTTATGAAATCCCCAAAACCTGTCAAGCAGCGGCAGAGATTAAAAAAAAGAAGCAACTTTTTCAAGCAAACATTTCTTTTTGGAGTCGTGCTGTACTGCGACAGGTTGGCATACTTATTTACACTTTAAAACGGACATGTACAGGGAAAGTTAACATGCATATGAAATCATCACTCATTATCACGGTCAAAGCGTTAGTTAGTTTGTAGTGTGTAATCACATTACAACTTAGAACGGGTTTCTGCAACAACGCGTGGGTACCAGTGAGTTTAAAGCTTATTGTAATGTAATAAAGATGCTTTGCTCTTTTTTTTGTACATCTGAGACTCTTTGTACATTAATATTATTTTTAGGTTTGTGCCTGTGTTTAAAATATTCAAATCAGCTCAATTAAAAATATTTTTTTATTTTGCAATGGAAAAACTTTATGAACTTGGAAACAAACTTAGCTTGTTTCAGCTGTGTGTGTCTGACTTTCAGTTCAGGAAATGTGACCAAAAGAAAAAGCCAGACCAGAGAAACGAGGCTAAAATATAAAAAATATCAGTAGCATAATGTTTTTTTTCTCTATGTTGCTCCTGGCGGCTGGCTGGAAACTACAGAATCCAAAGCTAATACTTCTGCCAGCACAAGATGAATTAGCCTCTCAGAAATACACAGCCTCGTATTTTTCCTACTGCTGCCTTACACATCAACAGTTTCCATCTCTAATGTAAAGCCTCAGTTATTTGTGACTCTCTGTCAGACAAATAACCTTTTATTGTTTTTTATTAAACAAATTAATACATTATCTTTGTCATATGACTTTGTAATAACTGAGAAATTGAATAGCAACTCTCTATTGTACATTGATAGAAAGCTAAACACTGAACTTTATCTGTGCTGTTATTTTAGTGTTTATGTGTTAATTTTGTCTCAAAAGAAGAAAAAGATAAAGGTTTTCTCTTTGCAGAATTTTAGAAAACTTTGACTTTTTGAAATAGTTTTATGCTCCAGGGGTATTTATATCTCAACGCAATTACTCAAAGTCATGAGAAAATTTAAATGTAAGTTTTTTGTGAGCATAATGATGACAGATTAAAAAAGATTAAAAAGCCAAGTTAAAAAAACGTGTTAATTCAACCAATGAAATATGAAGGAAGAGGAGAGGGAAACGTGTGTGTGCTCAGGCTGAGTTCCGCGGTGTCTCGCTGTCTCGCAGACCCCACGCAGCAACCAGGAAACGACACCAGTAATCCAGCTCACAGTGTCCGCTCCTCGAGCCTCAAAGGGCGGAGCAGCGAGCCCCGCAACGTCCCGCCAACACGGCACCCAGACCCCACGCAGCATTCTCATCTGTTTGTCATTACTGGTGTCATTTGATGGTTGCTAACAAACACCAATAGGCGCTTTCACACCGCAGTACTTTTCCCACAAAGGTTCATGAGAACTTAGTTCTTTAGTTCTGATGAACTAAAGAGTTCACACCGGAATAAGTCCCTGGGGGTGGATTAGGCAAATGAAGCCGCTGACGTCACTTCTTCTGCTTTGGGTTTACTGGCAGGCCGCAAACAACTTCACGGCGTATACTGCCGCCCAAAATCCCCGGCCGGAAGTCCCCGGAGTTGGAGAGACAGCAAGCGCATTTCGTGGCATCTGCGGGCAGTGGCAAGTACTTCCGGCATCTGCCACGGAGGCCGCTACTCCGTGGTATCTGTGGCAAGTATATGCCACAGATGCCAAAACTTGCCGTGGCAAGTATATGCCACAACCATGCCACAACTTGCCGTGGCAAGTATATGCCACAATTTATATATGCCACAACTTGCCGTGGCAAGTAGTATATGCCACAACTCGCCCTGGCAAGTAAATGCCACAAGTTAAGAGTTAAGAGAAGGTTTACGGTAGCTGCCACTTGCCTTCCGTGGCAAATGCTGATATTTAAACCCGTAGCCTATTTATCNGAATGATAAATGCCAAGATGCTGAGGGAAGTGTGGTACATCAGACTTCCTATACGTGATCATGTATGCCGTCAACATGCAAAGGGCTTTGTGAAAATGGCTGGTATAAGCATGTGTGGGAATGATTAAGACCACTCTCATATTCGTCATTCTCACGGCTCTGAACAACTGAGAACGGTCCAGTTACATTTCATCAGGATTTTAGACTCGCTACGAATAACCCTACAAATGAAAATATATCTTTTGGTGAACTGTGTTTTATGATTATGACTAATGAGAATTAAACACTGTATCATACATGGTATGATGTATGTTTAGTAATTATGGTGCTCAACAGAATTGCACTGCAGTGTTTCAATGATAAAAAATGTATAAGCTACTTTTGCTAAAATGAAGGTTAAAGACAAAGGGGTGCGCTTAACCAACTGCCAGTTCAGATTCTGAATGAGAGAAGAATTCATGAAGTATAGCATAGAGAAATTCCATTTCAGGCATCATTATCCGGATCCTAGTAATTAGCTGCTCGTGACGAGTTCCCCTCTTGATTACCCGAGTCGCTTTTGAGTCCTACACCTGGTGACGTATTACAAATTAAACTATAAATTGCGTCACTCGCTAACCATCCTTATAACATGCTTAACAATCCACATTACAACCGTACCCAGTCCATCTGCCTATGCCTTTAGCAAAGTAGGTATAGCTGCCAGAAGTTATCTTTGGCCCAGGGAAACGCGGATCCAGTGAAACTTCCTGCAGACTCGTGCGGACTCAGAGCCGTAACCGTAGGAGATCCAGAGAATCCAGGCAGACTCATCATGCACGAGTCAACAAACAGACTCGCAAATCCTGACTCACTGAATCAAGGGAACTTCCTTCACTCCTGCAGACTCGTGGGACTCAGAGCCATAACCGTATAGCAGGGTCCCTCAGGGACTTATTCCGGTGGAACGCGATCTGCTCTTTAGTTCCGGGAACTAAAGAGTGTCTGATGAACTAAGTACTGGGAACTAAGTACGCGCAAAGTACTTGGTTTGAAGCGCCTCGTGTAGCTTCTTTCTTCAGCGTAAACGGTCTTCAAAGTACACAAACCCTAAAAGTACACCTCTGCGCGAGTAAACTCTTCTACACAGAAAATACCTGTCAATGCTGCCACAGAACGCCTCGTTGGAGATTTTCTTTTTCCATTTTTTTCTTCCTGAGTATAGTGACGTAACGATACCCAGGTCCAAAGGAGCCAATCCGCGGAAGCTCCTCAACACACACACTCACTCACTCAGCCTTATCTTTTCTCAGCCACGGCTAACGTGGGAATCTCCACTCAGCAGTTTCGCCACACACTCACATGGTTTGCCAGGCTGAGTTCCGAGGTGTCTCGCTGTCTCGCTGTCTCGCGCAGGACCCCAGCGCCAGCAACCAGGAAAGACACCAGTGGATACAGCTCACACTGTCTGCCTCCTCGAGCCTCAAAGGGCGGGGCAGCCGAGCCCCGCAACGTCCCGCAACACGGCACCCAGACCCCACGCAGCATTCTCATCTGTTTGTCATTATTAGTGTCCTTTTCTGGTTGCTAACAAACGCCATTGTAACACATAAACACACATCAGTGAGCTCATAGGGAGGGGGGGGCAAGAGCTCCAATAAGGCGTTTAGGACAGAGAGTGAATACACATACTATACAGAGATGCTGTATGAGAAACGTGACATGTGATTTTGGAACATTGAAAAATGTAAATCTATTCTAGTAGACCTCAACAATGGAGTTATGATCAGTAGAAATGGCCAAAGCATGGGACCTTTAAATAAGGCTCCTGGAGATGCTCAGCCCATGCATAACCAACCCACAAGCATTCCAGTAAGGGACATTTCCTTTTAGCCACAATGGAAAGCAGAATATTTTTTCACAACTGCCAATAAAGAGGCAAAGGAGTAAAATGGCCAGAAGAAGATGCATATCGCTCCATTCAGTCTAATATTACACTACAATTTATTTTGTTCGCCCACTAGAGGCATTTTTATTTAAACAGAGATTACTTAAATCATCTGACTGTAAGGACATGTCAATTGTTACACACTTCTTCCTCATTCCTGAGGTTAGTATTAAAAGTTATTATTTTAATGGCTCATTGTTCTTCATTGGCTATGCAGCCCAGCAGGTTCTGAGGTCCACTCACCCCCCCCTCCCTGAGCAGGCTGCCCAGGCTCTGCTGCTGCGCCAGCAGCTGCAGGGTCTCCTCCTGCAGCCTCTCAGCCTCGGCCTTCCTCAGCCTCTTCACCACACGACCAGCTGGGAGTTCAACAGCAGAAAAAACAACACTTAGAATGTAAAATAACTTCTTATTGAAACAGTTTCAGTATTTGAGAACAGTTTACCACATTGTTTAAAGTTATGGCAAAACTAAGCAAGTTGTTAGATGTTGGCAGCGGTGTAATGAAGTACGTTTACTCAAGTGTTTTACTTAAGTAGGATTTTGTGGTAGTTGTACTTATACCTCGACTACTATAATTTGGAAGCTAATATTGTACTTTTTACTCAACTACATTTATTTGACAAAATTAATTACTGGTTACTTTACAGATCCATTTGTATTCAGATTCATATTATTAGCTAAAACAAAATAAACTAATAAATAAACTATGTATAATTATTGGTCAGCAGCAGTATATAAAGTAATTAAAATGTGCTCCTCCTTTAACATCTGGGATAAACACATCAATGCATCAATAACTATAATGCACTAATTTAATATATGATTCTAAAATAAGACATTACCCACTATAAGTCATTTTACTTTTGGTACTTAAAGTATATTTTGATGACAATTATTGTGTACTTTTATATAAGTAAGATTATAAATGCAAGATGTTTACTTGTAAGAGAATACTTTTACACTGTAGTATTTCTACTTTGAATGAAGTAAAAATCTGTGGTGAAAAGTAACTAAGTATCGTTACTGAAGTACTACACATTGGAGGTACTTGTACTTTACCTGAGTATTTGTATTTAACATTACTTTATACTAGGGCTGCTCAATTAATCGTATTTTAATCGCAATTACGATTTTGGCTTGCAACGATCATGAAAACAACATAATCGAAATAAAACGATTATTTTTGTATTATTATTTATCTAAAAGAATATATATATATTCTTTTTTGTATTGGTTTTTCAATAGAATTATACTTAAAGTTCAGGGTAATCAACTGTTAAAAACATACTACACGTTTTTCTTTCAATAAATTGATGTTTTCAAAGTAAATGGATAATCGTTTTTAATAATCGTGATATCGCATAATCGAGCAGCCCTACTTTATACTTCTACTCCACTACATTTTGGAAGCCGATTGTATATTTTTGACTCACTACAATTATTTAACAGATGTATTTACTAGTTACTTACACAATACTTAAAATGGGATTATTCGGTATAGATTAAACCATCCAACATTATATATTAATTTATTTTGAAATTCTCTTTTTATTCAGCTTTTCACATGTTTACAGTCATAGATAATACAATATTATCTGTAAGCCTTCTGTAGTTAACAGTACAATCACAAATCAAACGTGCATATTTGTGGATAATACAGAGGCAGGCCTCACTGACCTTCAAACATGCTATAACATATAGAAAGAACATAAACACGAACAGGGTTATGGGGTCCAACATTATATTTTAATGACTAAAACGACGAGTGGGTAAACAGAAAACTAATTGGCAGCTATTTTTAAGTTTTTCATTTCACAGTTCCAGCTTCTTAAATGTGAAGATTTGATGCTATTGCTTAAAATACGTTTGTAAATATTTTACTCCTAATACTAGTACTAGTCTAAGTACATCTACCTAATAGTACTTAAATACTTTTGCTTTTGCTTACTTTTCCTGCTGACTAGTAAGGTAAAGGGGTGGTTCTCTTGATGGGTCCTGTGGAGCAGCCATTATCTTTAAAGCCTGTACAAACGTATTATTTAATATGAAGCACCGTGAATAATAACTGAGTTCAGCTGACAACTCACCGAGGAGGCTGGACAGAGTCCTCTTCTGAGAGACCGATTCACACGAGGCACTCAGTGACATTTTACCTACAAAAAATGTGTATATAATCTTCGAGACAAAATCGACTTTAAAGTCCCTTGTAACCAATACATCAACAGTTTTAGAGGACTATTCCCGAGTAAAAGTATTCATGCTGCTGTGGTACTGTTTCGGTTCACGTACTCCTCCATGTTTCTCCTCGCGCTCTTCTCTCCCATTGGTCCGAGCTACAGCCAATCATGATACACCATTCGGCTGCGGTGCGAACATAAAATAACCCGGAGTTAAATCCCTGTCAACGCTTTTCTTGTAGAAGCTTGTTTTAAAAGTTCAGAAGGGCAGTGTCATTCTCTGGATAGCCATATTTAAAAAAGAGACATGTGAAACTAATTTATCACCCAAAATGTGCCAGGGAACTCAAAAATAGACCAATATGCTGTCCAAACCTCCCTTCAGAGTGTGCTGCTACAGAATTGCAGTAGGGCCTGGCTCATTTCGTGGCATCTGCAGGCAGTGGCAAGTACTTCCGGCATCTGCCACAGAGGCCGCTACTCCGTGGTATCTGTGGCAAGTATATGCCACAGATGTGGTATCTGTGGCAAGTATATGCCACAGATGCCACAACTTGCCGTGGCAAGTATATGCCACAACCATGCCACAACTTGCCGTGGCAAGTATATGCCACAACTTATATATGCCACAACTTGCCGTGGCAAGTATATGCTACAACTTGCCGTGGCAAGTAAATGCCACAAGTTAAGAGTTAAGAGAAGGTTTACGGTAGCTGCCACTCGCCTTCCGTGGCAAATGCTGATATTTAAACCCGTATTTATCGCGTAAAATGTCGCTGTTTTGGCATGACTTTATCGGACTGATCTGTACACAAGACTGATGATCTGTTACTGATGGTCCGATCTCTATTTTTCAAAAAGATTAAACATTATGTTCTATAGATTTTACTTGGAGAACGTGGTTTGTTCAAATAAATAAACGTGCTATTTTTATGATAATACTCAAGATATATTATTATAAAACATCATCCTTAAAATTCTTTTTTTAAATGTATTTTTATTCATCAATATTTTTGTAGAAGATAATAAATGTTATCTATACTCCGATATGGGAGTTGCAGTAGGTGGCGGGAGAACGGTGGTGCATGTTGCAAAACTGAATTCGTCGGTCATACCAGTAGGAGACAAATTTCGTGCGCGATAATACCCTTTTTACCCTGCGATCGAGTTTCGTGGTTAACGTCGTTCTTATACGGCATGAATAGATTGCGATGCTACAGGCCGTCGAAAGGACCCGGGCATTAGGTGCTTGCCGTTACAGAAAACTTTTTGCTTTATTTCATTCGTGACTTTCGTAAGTTTTGAGGAGTCCGGAAAAGAACTGTTTCCTGAAAAAATTTTTGTCGGAGTGGACAACAATTGTGTTTTCGTGACGTGAGGGTTATTGGATGAAAAGTTTGAACCGACACAGAAACGGCAGTTCGTCAGGCGCTGACGAATTACCCGGATTTTGGTAAGGTGCAATTGAATTTTGCCGTTGTTTCTCGTGAATATCTTCACATCTATGCTGTAACTTCAAGCGAGTCCGTTTCGCCTCCCATGTTGTAAGTAGGCGCGGTGCGATATAACGCGTTTGTGTCCGTTCTAGTCACCTGTGAATCGAGGCCTGCGTCGTCCTTCTGTAGAATATGTGTAAGTTCCATATACCCACTACTTTCCTTCACACCCCAAATTTTTCTTCCCTCCTTTTACAGTAAAAGAGCCTACTCTTTCCGGGGGGTGTGTCCAGGGTGTTATGTATCCGCGCGGCGCTCTCTCTCCCTTTCCTTTTTTTGCTTGGTTCGGGTGTTTTGGTAGGTGGCCTTTCACATTTGTGACATCGGGTCGGTCTTGCCAAACTTGTACAAAACGAGACGTACGTCCTATATCATAATCTCTTTACACGAAAGGTTTGTGACTTCTTCGTTTTATGTAACTGAAAAGCGAAGTCCCGACAATCCCTTTTGTAGTTCCGTTACTACATAACACTCGAGTAATGCAAAAAAATCTTCTTTGGCGGATGTGAAATTGTTTATTAGATCTCAAACCAAATAAATGAAACAACAAAAAACAACAAAATAAACACAAATAACAAAAGACGATCTAAGAGAACAGTATTGAGGTCAGTGTCAACCACCGCCATTACGTGGATTTTAAACCAACGGTTGGGCGGTTATTGTGATTTCTTCTTTCTTCTTCTTCTGAGTAAAGTCCTCTTGGTGCGATAACCGGGTTTCTTGCCCCGACCGCTGGGTCCGTAACGCTAGGTAGGAGACTGTTTCATTCAACCCAGTGATTCAGACTATGTACAAACGAATCTAAATTATAACCCGAAAAAAAATTCGAATAATGGGCGTTTAGCCAAGTACGTATGTATGACTTGACGCAAGGTTCAGACTCTTTACGATAAGCGGTTTAGTCGTTTGCGCGATAATGTACACTTTAATAAGAAGCGCCCGCCGATCCGATGCTAGAGTGCAAGTTGTTATGTCGAATTTGTCTAAATCCGATCGGTAACATATACGTCTGCAGTATTCACCACACACTTTTTATAAACAGAATTAATGCCCGGATGTATTGCAGCCACAATTTGTCACAGCTCAATATTCGCAATAGAATTGAGCGAAACAAATGTGTGACTGTCATGACTTGCCCGGACCGGTTTCTGTAAAATTATATACAAACCCCCCTCCCCGTCATTTCAGGTACACGAACAATGCCGCATACTTTTTCCGTTTTGTAGCACTTTTGTGAGTTGGACAGTCTCTCATCCAAATTTTGCAGTGTGTTACTCGTAGAATTTTTTCAATCACTGTGATGTAATGTATCCAAGTGAAAAAAAAACAACGGACTAGCATCGTCGAGTTTACCTGATAAGCCCACCTGCGGATGTGCGTGTCATGCGACCGCGTATAGTCAACTAGATCGGGTAAGTAGGTTGCCTTCGACTCAGTTCGCGTCAAATCGTCATCGACCGCAGTAAAGCACCGTAGACGTCCGTCACCCGTTCATGAAGGCCGTAGACGGTCGTCTCCCGCGATGAGGCACCATAGACACCGTTCATATACGGTGTCTACACCATACAAGTACAATTAATTGTATACGGTGTCTACGGTTGTTGAACGGCACCCCGTTCATATTACGGTGTTGTATCGGTCGTTTAACGGCACCGTTCATATACGGTGTTGAATATATAAACGTGTTGAACGCACCGTTCATATTACGGTTTTGAACGGCACCGTTCATTTTACGCGGTTGCAATTCTCCAAATGCGTCTCTTCCAAACGCCATCGACCGGTGAGCGGAAGGCACCGTTTAGACTATAAGATTTGGGCATTAAATAGCGCATTTACAGCCGACAAACCCGTACTTGAAATAGCTCTGACTAGACCATGTGTTCTGACTACTTAGACAATTGACTAACCAAGGCTAGAGATAAAAAGTTTTTCTAATTTGTAATATTACAAGATATAAAATGAACGCCTCTTGCACCAAAACAATTTTTATTGTATTTGCACGGATAAAAATCTATTATGAAGTTCTATATAATAATATTTTGTAGTAGAAATTTAAGAAAAAAATTTACATAAAAATTTACAGATTTATAACTTTTTTTGATCTATTTTTATTTGATTTCAATTTTTAGAACAAAAGTACGGGGTTTTCTCGTTATTTTTGTGGACATTTTTTAGGACTCACTCCGAAATTTTACAGTAGACGTCTTTCCCAATGGTTCTTTCTGTTTATAATACTAAAGATAAACCAAAATCATTCTACCAATAAATCACATAAGTATGTATAAGTACATTTGGATATAACACATAGAGAAATCTATGAGACTTATGTACTTATGTTTATAACACACATTTAATAAATGACAAAGTAAAAAATAATTAATAAAATACAAGTTAGAGAATAGAACGGCAATGTCGTCACTATTCCCTTATTCCATTTATCCTTTATATTTTTTATTATTATTTTCTTTGTCCTTTATGTAAATGTAGTAATAATCATCTATAAATAGATGTCTCATAGATTCTTATTTGTTATATCCGGATGACTTATACAATTCTTATGTGATATTTATTATTTGGTGAAATGATTTTGGTTTTATCTTTCGTAATATAAACAGAAAGAATTGGGGAAAGTACCGTACTTAATACATTTCGGAGTGAGTCCTAAAAAAAATGGTCCACAAAAATAAACGGAGACCCGGTACTTTTTGTTCTAAAATTGAAATCAAATAAAATAGATCAAAAAGTTAA
>NW_011370171.1:377473-380393 GCF_000735185.1 Notothenia coriiceps
ATACACACACACACACACACACACACACACACACACACACACACACACACACACACACACACACACACACACACACACACACACACACACACACACAGAGTTATGACCGTCTTTAAACATGCTGTGAGAGATAATGTGGGTTGGAGTAGATGAGGCTATCAGTATTTCTGGTGACTCAGCTTTCTCTGACCTGCACTTAAAAGTGCACATGCTCGCTTGTGTGAGTGTGAATGTGTGCGTGTGTGATCGTGAAGCTTTTATATTTTGATTCATGTATGTTTGAGCATTACATGCAGGAATGCAAGCACCTTCAGCCTGTGTGCGTACAACATGAGTGTTTCCTCATTTCTTCCCCTCTCTAGTCAGCAATTTTTGGAAACAATCAATATTTAAACACTGCTTTCAATTAGATGGAGAACACTTTTAGACTATTTATTCAGAAAGTGCTCTTTTAACCAAATGTAGCTTCTTCTACACGTGCTAGAAATGATGACCCCTCAGTGTGCATCTATCTGGATTTGTCATTAAGCTGTTAATCGTCATAAAAACAGATCCAACCACCGTACGATTTTGTCAGTCACATAACACCGTCTCATTTTCTGCTTTTAAAAACAAACACAGTTTGAGTAAACCCAAATCTGTCGGTCCAACGGATACAACACATTCATAGTTGCTGCTTTCTCCATTAACACTTCTTCTCCTTTCCAAGAAGCAACCAACATTTATGGAAACAGCTTCATAATAATCATTTATGGGCGAATTAACTAGCTGTGAATTTTGAATTTCACACTGAGAAATATTGTGAGGTATTGTGAGCTAGAAAAGCAAGGTGCATATGTCCTTAGCGTACATTTTTACGGCACCCGAGGACAGCTTTAAGTGCCCTTTAAACATTTTAATGGGAGGCATTTAATCATTTTTGGAGATACAGGCAGGGTGTTAATACACTTGTATTAGTATATAATAGCTGTGAGCAATCTGTGAATTATACCGAAGATATCTTTCACTTCTCCTTTCTTTCTCTACCTGCCTGTGTTTCTATATTTTCCTGTCTGTATTCCTCTTTGTGTCTCCAGCTCACTGTCATCTCTATTCTTTCCTCTGCTCTCCCTCCTTCACCTGTTTCTGTTTTGTGTGTTTCTCTCAGTGTGTGTGTTTGCTAGACGCTGACAGATCCTGCTGGGTATTCCTGCTTTCACACAAGGCGCTGGATATGGTAATCCCTTTATAACTGACAAACAGACATGCACACGCACGTGTACTCTCCTTTTATTCACTTGCCATCCTGTCTAGTGTGTAGACCAACACTTCCTCTGGTCAGGCAGTCTCCTGCATCAGTCCCCTCTCTCAACATTGTCATGTTCTCCGACAGAGAGACAGAATACAGAAGAGAAAGAGACACAGAAAAATGATGGACAGCTCCTCCCTGACATTTTGAGAGTCGAGAGTTAGTGGACCGATTGTTTTTAGCAAAAATCCATCGGGAGCAATATATTTACCGAACAGCAGCTTAGAGCAAAAAAAAACATACCAAGTTTTTATTACATTTTGTATCCATTTGTCAAGCAAAAGTTAGAAAATGTTCAAATGTAACTAAACAATACATTCAAATGTCCAATTGAATCAACCATGTCAAAGTACAAACACATTCTCAGTAGTGTTGCTAATTCAAATAATTAGGACAAAATAATATATTGTTATTTGGCAAGTTGCTGTTTTTTGTTTGTCTAATGTTTCATGCCAAGTTTTTTTCTAAAGTGAATTTGTCATTCACTGGGCCTGTTGAGGCCAAAACAATGTCATTATTTATTCAGCTGAGGCATTTGCGTCCCTATTTATTTTTTCACAAAAACACTTTCTCTTCTCAAGTGAGCAGAAAATTGACTTTTAAAATGCTGCTATTTCCATTCAGTCTGACTAATTTGAAACAACATCATTTACATAAATATATTCGGATATAAGTCCAATGATTGAGGCAAATGCGAAATGTCTTTGTCAGATAATCAGCTTGGAGGACAAACTAATATCTTCTCTGGTGGTCCACTCGGAGGAGAAAAGTAATAACACAATGATGGAAATCACACCTGCCACAGAGTGTTGCCTTCTTTAATGATGTCTGTGCAGCATGTCTGTAAATGCACTAACTTATTTGGCAATCAAACCCTGCTCTTTACTGTGAATGTATCAAGTGAACTTATTTTTTTTAAATAAACACATGTCCAAATAATGAAAAAAATGCCCTCCATCATGAACTTCCAGAGAGGGGTCTCAAAGGGTCATTCAAATGTACAGTTTCACTCCCACTCTGTACACTCCACTAGTTTAGAAAAGCAGTTAAGAGTAGGAGGGAGAGAGAGAAGAGGGAGGAGATCTATCAACACCTGCACACACACACACACACACACACACACACACACACACACACACACACACACACACACACACACACACACACACACACACACACACACACACACACACAGGTGTTGACGGGTCAAGAGAAAAACAGTCCAGTCCGAGAGCCACTGGAAAGCCTCCCCTTCAAAAACACCACAAAACATTTTACCTTCCTTTCTTTTGTCTCTTTCTCAGCAGTTTGTCAGAAAGCTTCCTGCTCAACATTTGTCCTCGGAACTACCAGCACCACCTAAATAGTGTAATGACGTTTTTTCCTGAAATGTGAGACAAAACCCTGATATGTATGCAAAATGGCACTCGCTGTGTTAGGGCCATTACACTTTTGAGAATAAATTATATTACATTCAAGTCAGTATTTTACCACACATATATTTAAAGTGTACCTTGTGGAAACTGCCATGGAAGATTTTTTGGATTTCAGTTCCTTCAAAGGCGACAGTCTGGAAGTCTCCTTTGTAGTCGTAGTTGAAGAACGTCAGTGTTTTTTCAGAGTCTGTGGGAA
>NW_011370171.1:380422-386262 GCF_000735185.1 Notothenia coriiceps
GAGAGGTGGTGAGGGAGGTAGAAGAGGTTGATGAAGCAGAAGCTTGCCTTGTACCCACTATTGTCTCTGTCTCCTCCTATAAGACTCAAATAAATACATGGTTTGTTACAATACTGAACTCTACAGTATATGCTGGACACTATTATATCAATATTAGTATTTGTGCTGCTGTGCAGTGTGTCTATTTTCTATAAAAATGAAGATTTATTCTACCATTGAATATAAAGTGATTATTAATTTGCAAAACCATTTAAAATCATTTTGTGTCAACATGCTTTTTATTGGTGAAAAACACCAAAAACATAATCTCCATCATTTTAATAATGGGGGGAATTTAAATGATGTCTATGTTGTCTTAGATCAGTCCGTATATGACACAATGGTGGTCAATTTTATTTTTTAAAATACTATAGATATGTAGCTTAGACATATAAGGGTCAACAGGGAAAGCAGAGCACCTACAGCATCTCTCAGGGAACCAAAGATCATCCATTCCAGCTGGTAATATAATCTCTGCAGCACGTCAGGGGTCTGCCCTGGGTCCTTTTTAAGACGGTGTCCAAAACACCTCTAAAAGTTTGACGCCTGGAGTGAGTTCAGTCAACTGTAACACGGCTTATCACTGCAGGATAGAAACTGCACCATGGTCAATCTTCTGACCCCAGCATCCCATCAGCTATGGCTTTAAAAGTACTGGCTCTATAATGAACTCTGATGGATGAATGAATTAAACCTTTACCGTCCCTGGGGGAATTGGTTTTGCTTATCGAAAGATTTATATGACAAAAGCAGAAGTTCAAGTAAGTGCCAATTACAGATCAGAGATTGTTAATCCGCTGAATTGTTGTGTTTAAAGGGTGCATGTGTAGGTGCACCGCTGCCTGATGCACTGAAACAGAGATCGATGGACCCCCTCACATACATTCCCGTCCCATCATGTAAATAATACGCCACATTGGTTCAATATCAATCCTGACACCCCGTTTAACAACCCTGTCTAGTTCTGAGTCTGTCTGTTTGAATAAACTCCAGAGGTCCAGTTACAAACTCTAACACAAATAAGGATCAGCACCTCTAGGTCTGAGGTCCTGCTGATTTCACAGACTAACGGTGTGTCCCATTCAAGACAGGGCAAATAAGGGAGGCCATCCACAAATAGGGGATACAACAGTTAGATGAGAGCATTGCTCATTTGAGGGTAAATGATCCATAATAAAACATGTTGTGATTTACTATTTATTTATTTGACTTTTAGAGATCATTTGGGGATAATCGGACTGCAGGAGCTTCAACACACAGCTACTGTTTGAATTTTTCAATCTACCATGTTAATGATGAAAAATAAAGATAAGCAACACAAGTGATTCAAACTTACTGTCCAGGATTAATCCCACTAATGGCTCCTTATCCTTATTGAGGATTTCCCACAATGCAAAGGGCTCCTGCGGGGTCTCAGGAAGCAGGCGGAGCATCAGAGAAATGGTGTAATCAGAGGGTAAACCTTCTGGGTGAAGGTACCTGGTACACAAGTGAAAGAACACACATGTTAAAACACACACACACACACACACACACACACACACACACACACACACACACACACACACACACACACACACACACACACACACACACACACACACAGGTAGATAGTGAGCTTAGCTTGTGCCCTGAAGGAATGTATCCACAAGGTGTCATTTTCAAAGTGCCGTTGTCTCTTTTCAGCTCTTGTGAACGCTCTCAGAGTGTTTTTGGCTGCCTGGAACTGTCTTACTGTGCCAGCGTCTTTTTGATCTCAGAGCGGCGTGTTTTTTTTGTGCAGCTGCCTTCAAGCACTTTAGTTTCAAATGATCTCAGCTTTAACTTTTCAGAGGGCTCGTCAATTGCACTTTTCACAGAATGAAGAATCATAGACTAAGGAGCTAAAGTTAAAGCTGGTTGAAAACCAAGAAAAAAGCTCCAAAATGAAAACATGAGAAAAAGAAAGACTTCAGAGAAAGAACATTTAAAGCCATTGAAGCTCCCATTAAGTTTGTGTATGTCTATAGTCAATATTTAAAACCATTTTTTCCAGCGTCTGTTTTTGTTGTTATGTTTTTTGTTTTTTTTTCCAGAAAAATAAAATATACATAGCCTACATACATAACAACACAGCCTGCTAAATGTATCACATATCAAGATATCAAAGTACCACGGCAAACCACAGGGCAGGACAATAACTGACAAGACGGACAAAACGGACAAAGGGAACATCACAGAGGTAGAGCATCATCCATGGCATACACGATATACATGATAGACACGGGGCATGAATACAACATGTGCAGTAGAGTGCCACATGTAGTATCACATCCCTTACACAAGTCAGAGCCTCTGAGTCCTAGCCTTGCCATTTTACTTGGAGTCCAATATGTTCTACTGATGACTTTATAATTAATCAGACGTGTCTGTATTTCCCTTGAAACTTTAAACCATGACCCGGGGCAGCTGTGGCTCAGTGAATAGAGTGCTGGACTTCGAATCAGGCAAGTTTGAGTCCCACTGCAGTCAGCATGTTGTTGTGTCCCTGGGCAAGACACTTCACCCCAAATTGTTCCTATGGGGATTGTCCACAGTTAGTCGCTTTGGATAAAAGTGTCTAACAAATGACATGTAATGTAATGTAATGACTCAATAATTTTCCTCCATGTTTCACCAGTTATCTCTTCCCCTATGTCCTTCTCCCAGCATCTCTTAAGGCCTACGATAATCGGGAGGGTTGGCAAGTATGGATCCTGTTGCTGCGGCCCTGCCTGACTTTCATCACACTGCTTCCCTGATGGCTCCCACAGGATTGTTGACATCCTCGTGGATTCATCTTCTTATTATAGACACATGCATTATTATGTATTATCTTTTCTATTTACCCACGGCATCTATTGCACCACCCAGACCAGTAAATAGTTTTTTTGCCTATTTTCAGATTTAAATTATGCCATAGTGACGTTTTAAGAGTAAAAGTGGGGTTTTTCCAGCGTTTCTTAATGCTCTGAAGCCTCTTAATAATTTGTGGTCATGGTCTAAATCTGAAATGTGAAACCTATTTAATATGCACAAGGCAACATCTTAATGGAACATGAAGACATGACCTATAACACCTTAATCATGTAATGAAATATACCGATTTGGCATGGTCTAATCAGACTAGACACAATAATGGATTTCTAAAAGTGTCCTTTGTGAGCAATGACAATTAAATGAAACCCAAAGAGATATACAATACGATTGATGGTGCATTTGCATATGTGAAAAGCAGACCATCAATCATTGCCTCAATTTATTCTGTGAGAGGCTTCTCTGCTGCTCCGGTCAGGGAACACACACAGCATTAAATGTGTAAAAACTGCATTTTGTGTAAGTTTTGATAAATAGGCATATACAGTGTATTTAGATCAACTCCTCGGATAAATGATTCATTTAGAGTCTAGCTACTACATATTGAAATACAGTCTTGCTTGATTTTAACAGGCTTGCATTCTACAATCTTCAAGATCACTTTTTGTGGTTGTTAGCATTGGGAGCATTGACTAGAAAGTATAACACAGCCATGGTGTTATGAGTTGGACTTGAACCCTTGTATCCTAAAATATCATCCAAACAAAGATAAAGGGAAACTCTTTAGTTGGGACATTTTCATTGGCAGGACTGTTAAATACTTCCAGCAGCCTGTGTGTATGAGGGCTGATGATTCAAAATCCTCTGGTGTTTGTGTCCCGCTGACAGTCACCACCCCCGTGTCCAGGGGAGGAAGGGAGTGTCGCTTAGCAAACAACAGCAGGGAAGGATACAAATAAATCTAAAGAACAAATGCAGTAAAAAGCTTTTGGCCTTGTTATAGCAGAATGTTTAGTACAGCGTATTTCTGGTATATTCATTTAATGTCACATGGTATAAACCAGTGGTTCCCAACCTGGGGGGCGCAGGGGGGGCGCCAAAGATCGCAGGGGGGGCGCCAGGCCTCAGATTATTTGAGGCCAAGTATCATATTTAGACTTTTTTTTTTTTGTATATATATTTTTTTTTTACATATTATTGTACGCAATACATGATTGTCACTAAAAGCCTTGTCTCTATATTACAACAAAATATAAAAAATAATTGATGAATTCATTTGAATACAAATTCAAGTTATTAAGCTATTATAGGCATAAAAAGACAGAAATGTATAATTCTTTCTTTAATAGAAATGTTTCTTCTGCCCGTAAAGTGTCCAAGCCAGGCTTGTCTGGATAAGCGCATTTTTAAAACATAATCATTGTCCATGCCGGTTTCAGTTGGATTATTTGTCACAGTTGCTCCGATCAGATCGGTCTCCTCCATTTTGTAGATTATTTATGACTTTTGAATCCACATAAACACATCGGCAAAATCCGGTTTACTTTGAGCATGTGTTTTAAACAGTTTAACGGAATTGTTTCCACTTCCGCGCCGTACTTTAATTCACATGCTCAAAGTAAACCGGATTTTGCCGATGTGTTTATGTGGATTCAANGTCAAAGCATTTAAGATATTCATTGCTATCGGGATGTTAAGAGCATTCCATGGAATATAACAAAAAGTGTATCTCGAGCCGGTTTCTCAAACTTACCTACCCCACCTTTAAGATAAAAAAACACAGCAATAAATATATACAAAATAACAGTCACTTCAATATCTTTGGGAATCTACATGAGTGCAAGATTGTCCATAGCAGCGTAAAAAGGTGCTGGATTTATGTCCCCATCTAACAACAGTCAATAATATTGTTGGCCCCAATTGATAACCGTTTGTTTATCAAATCACAGGCTGTTTATCCATGGTTTTCTGTTTGAATGTGGTATGCGAGATTCTCAGAAGGGTTAAAAAAAAAAATGCTGGGGGTAAAAAATATTCATACAATGTCGCCATGGGAGATCTGAGGGAGCCTATTTCCACTGCACCCTGGGTGAGAAGAACAAAATGATTTTGATCAGAAAATAACCGAGAAGTCCGCTTGAAGCTACAGACGATCTATCTACCACAGAAAACACTAAATTAAAGAACACAGATGACAAAAAAAATGACTTGTTGAGCTCCGAGCGGGGAAAAGCAGCTCCATTCGCCGCCTTCAAACACTTTCCCGCAGTGGGGAAGAAACAAAAACAAAAGTTAGTGGTACAACTTGGGTTTTTTAAATGTGGTGAAACCCAGAGGGACTCACTGACTGCTCACATTATAAAAGTGGAGCCTGTTTGTTCAGCCTCAGTTATTACTCTGCTGGCTGACAGAGGAACTGACGTAGTGGAAGTGTTTGTGAATGCAGGTTCTTACTTAGCATTTATCAATCTTGTGAATATTGGACGCACTTGTAAAAGGGATAATGTTATTGTTGTGTTGAATTATTTACACTGGAAATACAAATCACTTTGCGAGTCTATACTTGCAGCAAAATATGGATGTAAATGTGGCTGGATTTCTTTTCTTTTTTTAAATGTGTAAGAGTCTGGTTTCATATCACCTTGTATAAGTGAAGAGATGGACCAAATGTAAACACCTTTTATGTTTGTTAACACGTAGGAACCTTCAAGTGTCTGCTTATGTTCAATGTTTTTTTTACATTATTAATAATCATAAGATGACACTGTTATAAGACCTAAACTTAACACACACACACACACACACACACACACACACACACACACACACACACACACACACACACACACACACACACACACACACACACACACACACACACACACAGCATACCAATACCACAGAAGAAAAACAGACTACAAACAAAACCAATCCTTGTATCATCACCTTTCTCTGGATTATACTAC
>NW_011370171.1:386302-404123 GCF_000735185.1 Notothenia coriiceps
AAAATACATTAAAAAATCATCTGTGGAAGCTGTAGCGCTGTAAAAAGCACGACCAATCATCTGAGCCGGCCCAGCTAAAATAACTGGATGGCCTACCTGCCTGTCAGCCTTCCATCTGTGCACAAACTTATCTCGTGCCCTCATTGGTAATGTGCGCGTTCGTGTGTGTTGGAGGAGGGGCTCTGTAAGGAAGTGGCAGATTTTTTCCGGCTGTGTATTTTCAAATTCTAGCGCACTCGAACTGGTTTCTCCAAAAGTACCTACCCCACCTTTAATGTGTGCACATGTATAAATGTGTCTGTTGATTGTGTATATATAGTATATACATATTTTATACATATTTGTATCTATGGGATTGTGGGAAACGGCATTTCGATCTCTCTGTCTGTACACACAAACTGAAAGATTGACAATAAAGTTGACTTGAATCACTAAACGGAAAGTGTGTACACACACACACACACACACACACACACACACACACACACACACACACACACACACACACACACACACACACACACACACACACACACACACACACACACACTAACCCTGAGCAGTAGATGTCTGTTGAATTCGTCTCCAATGCGTCGGAGCTCTCTTCCGACTTCCTCCCTCTGCATGTCCCTTGCTGCGTTTCGTTGCTGCGTGCTAGAGGGGCTGAGAGATCGTCCTGAAACAGAGAGGGGAAAACATGCCCACCTTAGAATTAAGATCACACAGGCATGTATTATGTGTTTCATTTGTATTAGCGATGCTGCTTTTTTTAGGCTTATGCAAGTTAGGGTTATCGACTTTTGATTAATAGTTTGAACATGCAGTCTGCATAAAAAGATGTATAGACATAAAGACACAAGTATATTTGGTGACCTTCAGAAGCATTTTTTAAAAACCTTTTTTTTTTCTTTCTCATCCAATTTTCTACTGCACTCCACTCATCCTGGTAATCGTATTGATGTTCCCACTGTAGTGGAGGCTGCGTCATTGTTGGCCAGAAAGCTGCATTACACACACACACACTATGTATGTACGGATCACTAGCATCCCATTATTTAAAGAGTGTGCACCTCACGCATTATGACAAAGATGTGCAGCTGACTGGAACATTACACGTTTATGTACACATGTGTGTTTCTGTGGCTAATCTGTGATATTTTCAGTCAATACTAAATCAGTATGAACAGTCTGAAAGCCCTGACCTCTTATCGAGCTTCACTTATGACTCACTAAGGCTGTTATGAAACCCATGCTTATTATTTCTCACATCCTCCAATATTTATGAGAACTAAACAGCAATGTAATTATCAGTTCAGCAGAGCACTGACTGCACCCGCCAGTGAGATGTGATGGAAACTATAGGCACAGATGTGGAAATACAGGAAGTGTTTTCTGTAAAATATTAGAAAAGAGAACCAAAAGGTAAACTATGTCAAGTGATGTTGTTGATAACTGTAGAAATGAAAGAATTAAAACACAGATAAGCATCTTTTTCGCTTGATGTGGAGTTCATTTTCAGCTATCTCTCAAAAAACATAAAGTTATTTAAATGGCTTACAATTTTGGGGCAAGCAATAAAAAGCAAATAATTTAGAAAACAGTCTTATCTTATTCTCCTTAAAACATGGAGACATGTACTTATTAGCCAGCTTTGTTCTAAGTTATGTCGAAGCCTCAAGCTAAATCTATCTTTGTACAACTAGCCTCTAGGTTGTGTTATAATCAAACAGTGTTTATATAAATCGTAAAAGCCTCAAAAGGGACTGTTCCACTGGCGTTGTCTGGAGAACCTGCAGCACGAGGAGGAAGCATTGTGATGGGATGGCTTTAAGGAACAACAAGATGATACACTGATCCGCTTTAGGCTTTTATCTCTCATTCACACAAAGAGGCCAGCTTTCCTGATAACCCAAACTTTTTTAAAGGACAATAATTGTGTGTGTGTGTGTGTGTGTGTGTGTGTGTGTGTGTGTGTGTGTGTGTGTGTGTATCTCCTATCTGTGCTATCTGATGGACGTAGCAGATTGAATGAGAGGCGAAGGGTTTCAGTCTGCATCTGACAAAAGGCCTGCAAGCCTATTTTGACTGCTACACACACAGGACTATTTTGATTACATACTTAATGAATAACACACACACACACACACACACACACACACACACACACACACACACACACACACACACACACACACACAGTTCTGTTTTGACTGGTATCTTGTCTGGCTGGCTGCAGCGAGAGAATAAAGGAGACACAAGGCAATCAGTGAAGCTAATCACTGCTATTATAAAGAGAGGTTACAATAAGGAAGTTGTATTTTAGCATCCGGAGATAACTTTTGAACTTGAAAAACACCATTTATCCTACAAATGCAGATGTGGTTGAAGCTTGGGTTTTAATAGAGGAGTCGGGGGGGGGTGGAAATTACGAAGTCACGCAATTCTAACATGCAGTATGTGAGTTTCTGCATTTTAAGTAAAGATGACGAGGAGAATCTGAAAAAACAAATGAAAAGTTCCCCATGACGATGATATTAATAAGCACTAGTGAATATATTTGTCACCCGCTGCACTAGCACTGCTAGGGGGTTCACACAGCTGTTTCTTTTGTTGTGCCAAATCTCAGCCTCATGTCACAGCTTTGTTTGTTTCGAAGTAACAGGATGGGCAACTTTAGCCGACAGCATTATAGCTCTAGGCATGCGTGTCTTCTTCTGTTTACTCGTCCGAAAAAACAGCAAGCATAAAAACAGGGTCAAGGCAGTGAGAAGTGATTAATGTCTAATAAACACTTTGGTGGCTCCAACAGTACGAGCTGAAAACCACAGAGCCTCAACACACAACTCCTGGAAATGCAAAAGCTTCAACTAATACTTTCATTGCCTCTAGTTAGACTCCTTAAAAAGGGAAGTACACCGATTTAACGCATGAAAGTGTGTCTTGGAGAGTACTACTGCGTATGTGAAAAAGATTTATGAAGCCGAACTGTGACAATTACCTAAGGTGAAGTCCATTGAGTTAGTTTGAGAAAGGAAAAAAACTCAGAGGTGTGGAGTTAGAAACAAGTGATCTTACACACTTATGTAGAACGCTGCTTGAGGCTAGCGGCTCGAGGCTACATTAGCAACTAGCATAACACATACAAATCTTCAACCAAACCGGCAGAAGGTTGTTTTGCATTGTGGGTAATGTAGGCTAATGGTTTTGGCAAGGACAACACATAACAAGTGTGGTTTTACTGCAACCAGTTGTATACCTTTTTGAGTCCAACTATGTTTTGGAGGTGCTATGAATGCTAAATATGTATACGGCTATACGCTTAAATAACTTTTACTTAACCCTTAAATCTTGTATCATCTTCAAATGCGGCAAATACTTTATAATCTTGAGAGAAATTACTATTTAATAGTTGTGTGTAATAAGATATTGGACTACAACATTTTAAATGTTGCTTTGATGTGCGCACAGACAAATGTACGTTCTTTATGAGAACTTTAACATGGCATTTTATTGCAACTAATCAAAACGCTAACAATAGATATTTCTGATAAACATTCCGTGGGGCAGTACTGAAAATGTTAAAGTTTGTTTGCCCCTCAGATTCGCTGAATGGTTGCTGCCACATTCGTATTACTTTGATAGTGCACACACACACACACACACACACACACACACACACACACACACACACACACACACACACACACACACACACACACACACACACACACACACACTCTCTACACACACACACACACACACACACACACACACACACACACACACACACACACACACACACACACACACACACACACACACACACACACACACACACACACACAACATTGGGCGTAGACAGAAGTCAAGACCCTTTTCCTTCCTGTAAATCTGACTCAGCAGGATTCAATGAAAACTGTGAATCCAAGGCAGCAGTCCAACGTCAACAGGTCTAACAAACTCATTCACAAAACTCACCCGTGCAAAACAAACAAAAAGTACATTGTCCTTACACAGTATCACAAAGTGTCATTATGTGTTAGTTTGAGATGAAAATAATCACTTAACTAAGGGGTTAGTTCAGGATTAGGACTTAAATGGTGACTTAAGTGAATGTCCACTGTTAATAGTTAGTTAATGTCTTTATTCCTTTCAAATGTTGATATAGTGGCGATCACGTTTGTGCAAATACATTACATTGCTATTAGATTTCGATTGTATCTGCAGGCCTTTGGAAGGATTTTACACACTCATAAAAAAGGCAGCAGAGATTATCAACAGGAAGAGGATTATTACGATGGAACAAAAACACAGGAAATTTGGCACCACTGAGGAGTCATAGTAGTGTGTTTTTGATCTGCATGTTTCTGCCTGAATATCTTTGGATTTCCCTCTGAGAGCAAATTCCATCTGAGTGATTTACACATGTGCGAGTAAAACAATATTTTGGAAAGATGCATGAGTAAGTTATAGTAGGAGGAAAAGGGGAGTGCAACAACCTCAAGTTTTTGTTCATCTTCTTACTTTCATTGTTGACATTTAACACCACCCGCCCTAACCCTCAACTGTTTGATAAAGGAAGCTTCAGTGAGTTTGTGCCGGGCTCTGGTTTCATATTTTGCAGCACACCCACACAGCAGCTATTTCACAGAGAAAACAGTGAAAAGCTAACTGGCTGATTCAGGTCAATCATTTTCACACTTTACAGGTTCAGTTTTTTCAAAAGGGCGGGACACCTACACTTACTTTAAACACTTCAATTTGAAGGAATGCATGCTTCTTAAATCGGATAAACTAGATTACAAAATGAGTAGTGGTTTAGCATTATGATTACAAGTCATTGTTGCTTTTTGAGGAAAGTCACTGACTGGAAGGATAGCAGCAACACGACAAAGAAACGTGCTCAAAAGTGAAAACGTGTGCCAGTAATGATGATGGGAAGTGTTCCTATAACGGTCTTTAAAATATATGCTTTTGTGACATTAAATCCCTTTCCAGATAACTCTAAATCCTGCTTGGATTCAGTGTTCAGCTGATCGTCGGTAATATATGCAAAGTGCCTTTGTATCCTCACCGTGCTGCACGCGCGTCCCGAGTCCACCCCCGTGCGCCTCAGCCACGCGCTGCAGGGCGTGTTTCAGCACCTGTCCGGTGGGGCTCGGAGTCTGCGTGGCTCGGTCAGCCGTCACTGCCTTAGGGGAGAGCGGGGAGTCAGGCAGCGAGTCTCCCTCGAAGGAGAAATATCCACTGGATGTGCGGCGATTGAAGTTGAAAATCGATCTCTTCCGAAACACGTCGAGGCTGTCCGCAGCTGGGGAGCCGGCTCTGGTTCTGCACACGGAGGGCGAGGCCGGCTCTACTCCTCCGGGGGAATCGGGGGGACAGGAGGTTTGCGCTGAGGCTCCAGCGGCTCCCACGGGTAGTGGATCTGCTCCCTGTGGTGCAGTTACTGCTGTGGAGCCATCGGGCAGATTTGGTGGTCTGTTGGATGGTCAGAGCAGCACCGTCAGTGTGGGCTTTCATCACTCTGTCTAAACAGCCTCGCGTCTGACACAACAGCTTATGTGAAGCTGCAAACTACGGACTGTTTCCAAACTATAAACCGGATTATTTCACAGGGATCGCGATGAGTGCTGCGCCAATGAGGACGTGCCAACACAAACTATGATGACTTATTTTATATTCTAGCACATGTGCCCCTGCAGCTGATACCCACATAAATATTCAGAGTTGTGCAGTTAGTATTTGACAGGTTCACGTGCAGTGAGTGTGTTCCTGATGGCTAAAGTGTCCGCCTGGTGCGTCTCCATTGTTTAAAGAAGATGCTGATGCAGCAAATAATTATTTGACTGTATGTCTATGTGTGTGCTCGGGGGGTGGGGTCATAAAGGAAGTGTCTGGAGTAAATTGAACTGCGTCACATATAACAGCCTGAAAGAAATCCGTCCCCGACTCGTCAGTCTGGGAATGTTATTTTAAGCAACGTTTTGTCTGATCGCACAGTTCTGGTTTTATTCAGGATTCCTTAGATTTCAAAAGTGTGGAATTATTAAGATCTTACTCTTGGTGTTAACACTGCTTTGCATTGGGAACAACATTTTACGCCGTTGTTATTTTCAGGTTTAATCGCCAAATCTTGCCATTCTGATTAGAACGCCTCATCAAAATATTTTGACGCAGCGCTTCCTGTTGTCCAGACTGAACAGCAGCTTCCTAAACACAGGGATTCCCAGCAGCAATGACCTACTTCTGTGCCAAATAACCGAAAATGATAAAAGGCAGTTTTATTTTTTACGCACAAGTCGTTATATACCGACAAAGACTTTTACGCACCTTAGATGAAAAAAGTCGTCCTTTTGCCTTTTACGCATTATTACGCACGGAGAAACAGCCTCCACACGCGGGCTTTAAGTGGGCGCCAAGTCTGTCGTGCAGCCATATGAGAATATAAACTTTCCCTGTGGGTTTCGGTGCAGATCCGACCCAAGTTCAGATGGGAGATATCAAGCGTGGCAGGCAGCACGTAGAGAATGGCACCCATACCGGCAAAAAAACCTCGCCGAGAGGGAAACACGCTCACCGGTACAACAACAAAACTAACAAACATTAATTTGATCCGGTGCCGAGGTGTTAAATGTCTAACGAGATCCGTTCAGCAGCACGTCTGCACCGTCACTGTGTTTACAGGATAAGGGCACGGACAAAGCCTAGAAGTGCGTGTGCGCCTCCCACCGGGCAGTAAACCGTGTCTTTAACATGGATACTTCACCGCTTAATATACTAGAGTGGTGCATTAAACAGCGGCTGAACTCTGTGACCTCGAAGATAGCAAAGCAATAGTGAAGGAAAAAAAACACTTTAATTAAAAGGAACACCGTACGATTTCTTATAGTTTGCATAATAACTCCGCACTCCTACTGTAAATCCCTCTAGATATACAACAGGAAAAGCGAACCGAAGAAGAGAATATTAACTTCTGTTTAAAGTTACTTTTTACGCATGAAAAACGCGTAAAATAGATGTTTTTATATCAAAAGAAAGCAAAACGGTGTAAAAGAAAAGTTATTATTAATTTCCTTTATTAAACCCTCCCAAGTGGGTATGACTGCAGCCGCCGGTTTGAGGCGAAGTCGTTTGTTTAAAAGAACACACGATGCCTCTTTCCAAACTCACCTGGATGGAAGGGGCATGTCAGTGTTGGGACATCATCTCTGGCTTCGAAAAAAGAAATACGATGAAATTAGCTCTGCGTAAATATGTCCAACAACTATTATTATTCCAAGTTCAAATAGGATCCACAGGTCGAAAGTGATTTACACTTCTCAAAGTCGACATAGATCCCAGAGTTTTGGCTGAAGAACAATGCTTGAATAATCCTCCTGGTCCGTGTGATCGTTGTCTGCATCTCCTTGCTTTCTCCCTGCCTTCTTCTCTTGCACTGCCTCCGGAGCCGGAGTATGGCAGACTTTAACAGAAGAAACAACCCCGTCACAGAAACGTCATAAGTCCAGCCCCACAGACTTTTTTTCCGTCTCTGTCTCCCCCTAGTGCTCAGAATCGGAGGATGAAACACAGTTCTGCATTTATCATATTCATAGTACTAGGAGCAGTGGGCAGCTATTATACAACGCCAGGGGAGCAATGGAGAGCGGGAGGGATGTCCGGTGCCTTGCTCAAGAGCATCACGGCAGGGGCTGAACTGGGACCTCTCCAAGTAGCAGTCCACACTGTCTGTTCGGGGACTTGAACCGGCGACCCTACAGCTCCCAGTCCAAGCCCTTACTGACTGACCCACATGCCTCGGTGTCCCTCACTGTGAATCAAATATAAAAAGAGTAATTTGTCTCTGTATAAATGTCAGGTTGTGGTAGATTTGTTGATTAGAAATAAAATGTCTGAAAAAAAATCATTGATAAATGTTTATGAAAACATTATAAAGACGATTCTCAGGTGTGATCTACAACATGTATTTTAAATGAATAATATAATAGCATGTAAGTGGCTAGCATTGTTTAAAGGCTTGGTGAATATGAATAGCCCTAGATGTCATTTTGTTATTGGAAATATATATTCCACCTACAGGTTGGGAATAACTTCACATAAGTCATGGAGAAAGGATGGGCTTTTGGGAGAGTAGAATAGTAAGGGGACCCTGAGGAGCATGAACACTGGAGCTCCGGTGTTCACTTTCCTCCACCAGGAGTGTCCAAACTCTCTTTGGCTTATCTGGATTTATGCCAAAGAGTAGAGTTGGCGTACATTCAGACGTGTCCTGCACAGAGGGGAAGAAAGTAGAGTTGTTAAGGGACCATCTCCAGTTATTGTTTTCTCCTGATCCTAGGATAACTTCAAAAGAAAAAGTGTTAGGTAAAGATCTGGACTTGGGCGCCTGGAGGAATGTGAACATCCGAGCTACAAAACTCCAACAGCTGCAGGGCATGGGAGAAAAAGGAGTCACACACACTAATACACATAGCACACACACACAACTGAATCGATACAGACAGACAAAAGGGCGAGACAATCAATAGCATTTACATGTGATCAATACCGATCAATTCCTCAGAGTGTGGGAAAATGTGTGTGAACGGTTGTAAATATCTGCCGTGGCTAATGTCCACTTTCTATTGGTTTCTATTGCTGCACATTTTAGTATGTTTTACTTTAAGGGTTATCAGATATGTTTAGTGGGATGATGATGCTGAAGACATTGCCAATAGTCGTGAACATTTTTAAAGGGATAGTAAAAGAAAGATGGATATTTGTATGATTGCTGTTCTTAGAGCTGGACTGTGAATGTGGTCGGGACATCTTAAGGAAACTAGATAAGTTAAAGGCTTTAACGAGTCATACAACAGCAGGATGGAGCCCACACTTCATTAATCAACTCCATCAAGGTTATTACCCCCAATCAAATATCCATACGCATCGGCGTTTAACCGTTTGTAAGTTGAGGAAAATAGAAATCTCAGCAAGAGCCATGACATGACTATATTTATTTATGTATTCGTTTATTTGGCAGGGACATTGCACATTAATGAAAACTTAAAACATGAAATGTGCCAACTGTAAATATGCCAGATTTAGCTTTGAGCTACTTTCCATCCGCAGTCCCTCACATAAAACATTAGGAAAATGAAAATTACAGCACAAATACATAAAATGCAAGAAAGTAGAATACCCAAGTACTTAGGACATGGTAATACAATATAGCAGCATCGATGCATAAAGCACAAGAGAAGATACCCCTGTATTAAAGTGCATTTAGTGGTGATCGATAGCACGTCTGTTTGTTTCTCAACCATTATTATTATACTCTCTTGTTCTAGTCTTTTTAGTTGACAAACCAGGGAACAATCTTACATTCGTACACCTGCCATAAAAGCACTTTTCACAAAAAGGAGAGGATCATATTTAATTAAGGAAATAGTTCATTTGGGACACATTTGATTTTGGCAAGGAGACTGTACAAACTTGATTGTTACTGTGTTTTTTATTCAGGTCCTTTACCTATGAGCTAAGTGGAATTGGCATGCCATTAGAGAAATTGCCCCGAGGGTCCTGCAGGATCAAGTTTCCTCAGATGCATCGTGCATGCCTTTAGGACACAGTATCACTCCCATCGTCTCCCACTTCTGCTGATTACTGAGAGGACGAGATAAGACAGACGGGGTTTTCTGCCTGGTTGGTTTCATACAAGTGCATTTACTGTAAATGGTTCCGGATTTATAAAGACGTTTATGGTTGCCTGTGTGTCTCCCATGCAAATTTGCATGCAAATCATTGTTGGAGCCTTGAACCGCTGGAACATGAAAACATGTCTGAGTTTAATGGCCTCATTCAGCAGCCCTGAGGGGATTCAGGGTCATTACAGATTGCTCACTGCAGTAGACACTCTTAAACACTGTTTTAAAAAGAGCTGTAAATTAGGCTGAAGTGCAAACGCTACCATTTTGTGCAAGTGAGAAAATAAGCTGATGGCCATATATCAGCTGAGTCATGATGGCTTGATACATTCAGACAACACGTGACCAATACTGCGTACTATGTTCATCAAATCTATCGAGTTTCTGGAGATGCAGTCGCAGTCCAACCCCCTTACATATTTCATCATTGAGAAAACACATGTTAGCAGTCACGGTAACAAACACATGCAAGCTTATTTTACTGTTGTGATTATGTATAACAATTAGATAGAAATCCCTCCTCCCCTTGCGCTTCAGAAGAGTGTTCATTACAACATATTGACCCAGTTGTGGAAGTGAGTGAAGCGTTACAAGTGGACGAGTAAGGCTGATCAACACAGTGTTTTCTGAGAGACAGTGTGTGAAACAATTTGTTTACAATGGTGTAAATGCTTAATACAATCAGAGTGTAACACATTTATTTGTATAAACACTTCAAAGTAATAGCTGCAGCCATTATAAAAGTGACCTAATATAAAATAAACAGTAAGAGATCAATAAATGAAACACTTATACACATTTAATATGCTGATACCTGACTCTTACAGGGTGTGTGTACGCATGTGTTTAACTGACATTGACAACTGGTCATTGACTGCTAATGGAATGCCAATCAGTTCCCACGCAGTGGACCATAAGCCCCCCCTCCCCCCCATTCAGACAACACTGACCACCTGGACCAGTGTGTGAGTGAGTGAGTGAGTGATGTGTGTGTGTGTCCATAATAATATTGACTGGTTGTAATGTGAGAAGTCAGGACACAATAGCGCTGTAACTCTGAAGACCTAACACCATGCTGAGAGAGATCACAGCTAGGTGTCACAAAGAAACAGAAACACACACTGACACACACATGCTTTAACTTCAGTATCACTTGTCCATCTATACAAACGGGTAGTCATTTAAAGGCGGTTAATAATAAACAATATGTCTAATTTATGCCTGGTTAAACCTTCAATGTATGCCCGTGAGGCAACTAGTATCTGCCCAACTTAAACCAAGTTTTGGATGTGAGGCTCTGCAGTGGAAACACAAAGAAACTAGTTTGCAATTGGGCACCACCTCATAACCGGCTCATTACCTGCCTTGGAGAAAAATAAGTGTAAATAAGTGTTCATACTGCAACTTAAACGGAGTGTTTTCTCTTTGCATATGCCTCAATTTCATTAAGTCCTGATGTTAATCATCTGCATGGACATGGAGATATGTAAACACATTAGTCCCATTTAATGGCTTTAATTCTAAATGTGGGTGCTAATGAACTCTCAGTAACCACACATGTATTGCTGTGTTTCTACCAATGTTTGCTGCATTACAGCATGTCAATATCCAAGCAGGTGTTCAGCATCGTTTGGAAATTGACAGATAAAATCCAACGCTGCTTGACCGTGCTTTGTATACTGGTTTGCACCAACCCACTGTTCAGACACAAACCCGTCTCATTTGAATGCATGGCATAAAGTCCCTTCAGATGAATCTAAATCTAAACACACTACTAATCTCTGTGTGTTTGCATGTCTGTCTTTTTCTCTATTTCATTCAACTTTTTCCGCGTCCATCCATGCGTCTCCTCTCTCGCTCTTTATCTTACAACTCTGCCTGGAACTCCATCTATTTATTTCCATACATTAAACTGTGAAACACGATATGTTGTGCTGCCCGAAAAAGATTGCTGCATGTATGAGTGTGTCTGTGTGTGTGTGTGTGTGTGTGTGTGTGTGTGTGTGTGTGTGTGTGTGTGTGTGTGTGTGTGTGTGAGACATGTAGAAATATCTGCAGTAGAACTTTAAAGGTTACCAGCCCCCAAGGAAGGAAAGCGCCTCAAAAAACAGAAACCAGTGAGGTGACACCTGCAAAGTATAATGTTATAAAGGATGTGTTATCTATTAAAATACAGTTTTGGTTTTGGTAACTTCACAGTTGTATGAAATATATACATATGCAAATACTTTTACACACTATTCATTTGAACTCAAACGTAAATGTTGTCAGTACCATGATTTACATGTGAACAGAAGGTCACACGTAACTTTTTCCACTTGTAAAAGTAATTTGCACAGGTTTTGGTTTCCACTTTACAAACCAAAACACGACTCAAAACATAAAGTATGCATGTTTAAAGATTAGAAGACATAGTAAAAAAAATGTGGCTCGACCAAAAATCGTTTTTAAAATGTGCTATATAAATAAAACCTGATTTGATTTGATTATGAAATGTCAAAAAGATTACACTGGGTGTGCACTGAAGTAGGATGCCCCTAATTTCAACAAAATGACCTGATGACATCTTGTCACCTGAAACACTAAATTCTGCTTCACGTTTCATTTAAAGTGAAGCGTTTACCTCACTGTTTTGCTCTATTGCTCAAGCCTCTTGCAGTAGCCTACATACCCCCTCTTACACATGTGGAAAAAAAAAAAAAACACAAACCCCCTAAAAAAGAAAATGTGATATTTCAGAGGCAGGATGCAGATATTTAGTTGAAAGAAGCTAAATGTCTGCATCCTGAGAGAGAACGTGCGCTCGGTGTTTCCCCCTGCAGAAGGTTTGGTGGGGTTTAGCCCCACATTAAGAGAGGCAACTCAAATATGTCTGAAGTAATACTATAATGATTGAGATCTCTATATCATTGTTATTGTTGTTCTAAGAAGAAAGCAGTTGTTAAAGGGGCTCTTTTATTAGCTAACCTGCTCTGTTGTGATTGGTCAACTGCTCAGAGATGTCCCGATACTTAGCCTATCACGCACAGTACAATGAGTTGGAGAGCTTAGAAGCAAACATGTTACATAGCGATGTCATCATTTTATCAAAATAATCATAGGAGTCCAATGCTGGAGGCGTTTCAGGCAAGGGGGGAGTGTGTGGGAGAGAAACTCCCTCTGGAGGTAACTTTGGGATTTAAGCCTTTGCAGACCATTTACATGCAACCTATACAACACACTACAGGAAAGAGAAACCCCCAAAAAGCATAATGGGGTCTTTTTAAGTCAATCTTTCGGCAAAGAACGTTGAATAATTAGTTTGAGCCAAACATATTGCATTCTTGGCGTGATTTATCGAGCAAAGCAAAAGTGTAATGTTTTGCACTATTTGTGTAAAGCAGTGATAATATGTTCATATACCTGCCAGGACCTTTATGACAAGCACAGTGTAATTTGAACAGAGCTCAGTGGAACAAAATGGAGTTACTCAGTGAGAAGAGACACACTCACCCCGGCTGGTGGAAAGTTACACCGATTTGTTTTGATTACAGGTAACCAAAACTAAAGCAGGTAGCTTTTCTGCACAATTTTGCTCTAAAATAGGAAGTAACTAAATATATAAACGCAACAAAAAAGGGTTTCCGTTTCAGGTTTAGACGGAAGAAAAACAAATGCCTTTGAAACTTTAATTTACACAATTGTGGGAACAGTTTTGTTTTCAGGCATTTAGTTGAAGAATGTTATATTTTGATCATTATTTTTCCATCTGTGACAAACCTGACAGAAGAACACATGTAGACGGCATGTGCCAGGTCTGTTTGTTTGTGTGTGTGTGTGTGTGTTATTCATTGTGTGTGAAGTTTCCACAGAGAACAGTGGGCTGACTCAAAATGAGAACTTAGGGTTTCCTCTACGGGCCTGAGAGACAGAAGGCAAGTGGAAAACTGGTTTCACACAAACACGTACAATATTCTTCAAAAACATACCAGCCTATACACAATAACAACCCCAAAAAAAAAAAAGAAGCTTTACATACACACACACACACACACACGGAGACGGACCCATGCACATCGTATATACACTGTGCATCAGACACACACACACACACACGGAGACGGACCCATGCACATCGTATATACACTGTGCATCAGACACACACACACACACATACCTTTGTTAACGAGGCGTGGTTGGCAATGTTCGACAGCAAAAGCAAACTGCTCCAGGGTAACTGTGCAGACACACACAGGGGGCTAAACAAACAACATGCTGCAAAGGTCAACATGTACAAGCTTTACCATGAGTACCACTGGACAGGCAGCATCACTATATTCAAACATCATTTATGAATGAAGTAGCAACTTGTGATTTTCAGGCATATAACAAAGAAAACGTTTTTTTTTTTTTTTAAATAAATACTGAATCTTCTTTACTTTGTTATCTTTGCAAGAAGCACAATGACTATTCCTTAATGCTAACAGACTGAAAAAGGTTATTATATATAGTAGTTATTATCTAATCACTTGTGGTGGAACATAAAATAGCTGGAGTAAAAAGGAAACAACCTGCAACACAAAGAACTACGCCACAACAAAGCAGCACACCTTTTGCTTTTCATTTTTAAACTTTTGTTTTTCATCTGTGTTTTCTCTTACACACCGTGATGTTTAACTATTATACACTATTATAACACTGTTGCTGTTTAACAGAGCAAACTCTCTCTCTCTCTCTCTCTCCTTTCTTCAATCTATGTAACCTCATATCTGTAGCTACAACTATTTTCCAATTCTTCTTTATTTTTCTCTTTAAAGCCACTTTCCACAAAGGTGTGTGTGAGTGTGAGTGTGTGTGTGTGTGTGTGTGTGTGTGTCTGTGTCTGTGTCTGTGTGTGTGTGTGTGTGTGTGTGTGTGTGTGTGTGTGTGTGTGTGTGTGTGTGTGTGTGTGTGTGTGTGTGTGTGTGTGTGTGGGAGGGTGGTGAACAAACATAGGAAAGGTTATGGTCTTAAAAGTGTGAAAAGGTCTGTGGTTTTCCTCACCTTGACTAGCTTCAAGAGCTTGCAAGAAAAATAAATTGCTTACATCAACGCATATCAGAAAATACAAAAGGACCTGATCCCTGCACACACACAAAGACACACTTCTAAGAAACTGCTTTTTAAAGGGTTCATTAGAAACATGAATCTCTAAATATTGTGTTTGATAAGTGTACGCGTGTGACAGTTTTCCGAGAACATCGAGCAAATATTGTAATTTTTAAGGATTTATGTTGGTTGGATACAAGACAATCTTTTGGGAACAAATAATGTCCGTGTTTACAAAGAGACAGTAAGCAGTAAGACCAGATAAGTAAAACCACTGGCTGCGAAGGACAGTTCAGTCTAATTTGAGAATATAACGTTTTACAGGAAGAGAAGAGATTTTAAGTAAACCCAGAGTATGTTTTACGAAATCACATGTCAAGGGATTATGCTTGAAATGACATATTGATTATAGATTCTATGGAAATAAACAACAAAGTAGATATTGTTGTGTGTTATTCCTTCAGAAATCTGCACGCTGAAAATCTGTGTGACATTGTTTTAATTGTGTATTGTTTATACCTGTAAGATAAACTCATTACGGAATCATTCAAGCATGTTAACACTGATATATGACTGTACTGCTCTGCTATGAACTGTCAATGGTTTACGACAGTCACAATAGCAGTATGAGTAAATGTGACAGCTGAAATACACAAAATTATAAACAAGACATGTGAGAGAGAAATACAGAGATAACGCACAACATCTCTGTGGAAGTGTCTACATTTGTCCTTTTCATCTGTGCAATCCTCAGGTGTGTATTGTGTTTAGTAGTGTTTGTCTACCCACAAACAAGTGTGTTTCAGTCATGTGGTAACACACATGAATGCTCACACACACACACACACACACACACACACACACACACACACACACAGCGGCATTATGCACCTGGCTGCAGCACAACAGAAGTTTATCAGCGAGGGAATCTAGTATAAACCAACAACGCAGGTGTTTCTGTGTGTGTGTGTGTGTGTGTGTGTGTGTGTGTGTGTGTGTGTGTGTGTGTGTGTGTGTGTGTGTGTGTGTGTGTGTGTGTGTGTGATCACGCTTCCTGGCTGACATCAGTAATTCTGCTCTGTAGCTCAACAGTTTCATCTTCGCAGGAGAACAGCATTTTTTATTTGAATCCAACTTCAAACTTATTTTAAAATATAGCTTTCAGTATAATGTTAATGTGTCAGGGTGATTTAATTAAGTGAAAGGTGAGTATTGTTCGTGGTGGGAGAAAAACGTTGTGTTACAAATGCTTCCGGTGACTTCCTAGTGGCGGGCTGATTCACCTCAAAAGTCCCCTAATACCTTCCACACATGTGCCTCAAAACGACAGACGAGTCAAAGCCAACACCCCCCAAAGTACGACATCAGTTCTGACCCTGAACACATCTGTATAAAACACACATCTGTTTAACCACCATCAAAAAAGAAAATCCCCACATGCATCATTACTCTGGCTGCAATTTATACAAATTATTTATCTAATACATCATATTCCAATCACTTGTATATAGACCCTTATTGCACTATTTTAACTATTGTATCTGTTTTTATTGTGTTGCACTGTTGGAGGAGCCTGTGACCTAAGATTTCCATCAACATAACTACTGTAGCTATGTACGTATGACAAATAAAAGCCTTGAACCTCGACCCATCCAACAGAGTTTTTATCTTTCGTCTTTGGGTCTAACTTTCCTTCTCACACATGCTGCCATTACCTGCTTTTTTGGGGGGCAACAATACTCTATGAACCCCTAACTCATCCCCTCTAGTAAAACACAGTTCCTCAACAAAGACATTTGGTATTATCATCCCATATAAATCCCATCATTTGAATCCACTTTCTCAACAAACACAACAGCGTGTGACAATGCTCTGCCTTTGTGAACAAATGTAACTACAAGAATTATATTGCAGAGACCATTGTTTAACTTTTAGTGCTGTTGATGACATGTTAGCAGCACCTTGACTTTGCCTCCCCCATGTGGATGAGCTGTCTCTAACTTCAGAGGGAACCCAGGATGTTTAATTAGTATGCTGGCAGAGATTATAAACACTATTGCATACATTTGCTATGCATGGTATTGTGACTGAAGGAGTCTGTAAAACCAAGGACAACGAGAAAACAAAGAAGAATACTTACATTTGTGGTGTGTGTGTGTGTGTGTGTGTGTGTGTGTGTGTGTGTGTGTGTGTGTGTGTGTGTGTGTGTGTGTGTGTGTGTGTGTGTGTGTGTGTGTGTGTGTGTGTGTCATTACAGAAGCAGGGGGAAGTCCTTTTTCCTGTGTTTTTTTTCTGTGTTGTGTGTGTGTGTGTGTGTGTGTGTGTGTGTGTGTGTGTGTGTGTGCAGAAGTGAACATCCCGTTCTGAATGTATCTGCCCCCACACGGGAGCCCTGCTTTGTTCCGCTGCTGCAACCACTGTTGCATGTTTTCTCTGCATCCTCCAATGTGACATGTGTACAGTATGTCTGTACGCATGCCTGATCTGAATTTATTTTTCACTAACACCTTAAGTGTCATATTTTATAAAACTGCTTTTCTGTATAGACTTTATATGCCTTGGTGAGGTCAGATATCAGACGTCACTCTCTGAAATTAAGTCAAGTTAGGGGCTTGTGCAAGGCAGGAACAACACAAGTCATATTAAGTAGAGATGTCAATAGTAGGAGTTTGCTGTCTGTAAAAGTATTTCATGTTACAGTCTGTTGTGTTTTTATGTCAAGCATTTCTTTGTAATCACATTTGTGGCATGCTCAAAGCACATGATGTTCTCTGAGAAAGCATTGGTTAAAGAGGGATGAAAAGTTTGCTGTAGTTTATATGAGGAGGTAATCAGTGATGTTACTTTTAAAAGGTATGTTTTCAGCAAAACAATATTGCCTTCAAAACTTATCTGTAATCCAAAACGGATCTGAATCAGCTATTTAATGCCACTCTTTAATCTAAGCACAAAGCTTTCAATGTGGTTGCCAGCAGGGGCGTGCATCACCTGAAAGCCTTCACAGTTTTTGTGACAGTGTGTGGTTTTTTTCTACATTTTTTTCAGTCTGAAGTTTCCACTGTGTAGGT
>NW_011370171.1:404168-407107 GCF_000735185.1 Notothenia coriiceps
ACCTACACAGTGGAAACTTCAGACTGAAAAAAATGTAGAAAAAAACCACACACTGTCACAAAAACTGTGAAGGCTTTCAGGTGATGCACGCCCCTGCTGGCAACCACATTGAAAGCTTTGTGCTTAGATTAAAGAGTGGCATTAAATAGCTGATTCAGATCCGTTTTGGATTACAGATAAGTTTTGAAGGCAATATTGTTTTGCTGAAAACATACCTTTTAAAAGTAACATCACTGATTACCTCCTCATATAAACTACAGCAAACTTTTCATCCCTCTTTAACCAATGCTTTCTCAGAGAACATCATGTGCTTTGAGCATGCCACAAATGTGATTACAAAGAAATGCTTGACATAAAAACACAACAGACTGTAACATGAAATACTTTTACAGACAGCAAACTCCTACTATTGACATCTCTACTTAATATGACTTGTGTTGTTCCTGCCTTGCACAAGCCCCTAACTTGACTTAATTTCAGAGAGTGACGTCTGATATCTGACCTCACCAAGGCATATAAAGTCTATACAGAAAAGCAGTTTTATAAAATATGACACTTAAGGTGTTAGTGAAAAATAAATTCAGATCAGGCATGCGTACAGACATACTGTACACATGTCACATTGGAGGATGCAGAGAAAACATGCAACAGTGGTTGCAGCAGCGGAACAAAGCAGGGCTCCCGTGTGGGGGCAGATACATTCAGAACGGGATGTTCACTTCTGCACACACACACACACACACACACACACACACACACACACACACACACACACACACACACACACACACACACACACACACACACACACACACACACACACACACACACACACACACACACACACACACACACACACACACACACACACACACACACACACACACACACACACACACAGAGCACCCACAACCTTGTACAAACACACTCCTGAATGCAATAGTACAGATGCATAACTGTATGCAGGCAATACAATACACACTTCAGTCTTACATGCATATTACCTGAACACACACACACACTCAATCTGCATAAAAAAGAGTGTTTGTAGTCAAATGGAAATATACTTTATTGGACTTAATGCCTGCTCCAAAGTTGCTTAACACTTTAGATTGTTTTATAAAAATCTTTGTTGTGGCGTAGTGCTCTCCTGCTATTTTATGTTTCACCACAAGTGATTAGATAATATCTATATAAGAAACTGTACTTAATACATGTTATAGTCTTTCAGCCTTAAGGAATAGTCACATCAAACAGATAATTATAACTTAAACAATGTTTTAACTATTTATTTATGAAAGCAACAGACTGAAAAATGATTGATTTCCTGAACCCCCTAAAGCAGCATGAGTCTACTGCCCTCTTGTGGCTGCCTGACAACTTTGCAACTCTCAACAAATTATAAGACGAATACAAATATGCTGTTGTGATTTTCCTTCTTGGAGTTGATGTGGTTCATCTCCAGGATGTGGATACAGGGTGTCTTTAATGAGCACTACTGTCTGTTAGAGGTTTATCAAACGGTTATCTTCTATAAAGCGACACAGAAAATGTACATGTTCAAATGTATCTCAAAATTGTACCAGTTAAGCCACATGCCCCGGTACCGGCAACATCTTGCAAGAAACAGCGTCTGAGGGCTTCTTAACATTTAATAAACTATTAATGTTTCATACTAACTTAAGAAGAAAGAAGAAGAAACTCAGCTTTCAGACAATATTAACAATTTTTTGCTAAACAAAACAAAACGGTAATAACAAAAGCTCTGAATTAGCCCTTAGCACAGAACTCATGGTAAAATACCCCTATTACTTATCGGATCTGCACAAACAAGATATCGATTAGCAAGCTGAGATTCCACTGATTCCGGACATATAAGTATCATCACTGAGCGATCAGAACAACCAAATAATTAGCTTTACGGAGCCAAAACGGCTAAAAACGTATTACCTTTGTTGGAGGAAAAGTTGTTATGACAACCCAAAAAAAGAAATTTTAAAAGAAAAATTGTTATGAAGTCGGAATGACGGCGGAAGTTACACTTAGAAACCTTAGAAACCTATGAGAGCACAGGTGGGTAACTGTAACAGGTGTGAGAGTGGAACAGGTCAGGCGGCATCAGGGGCGGTGCTAGGGGTGCTGCAGGTCCCGGACAGCCCATAGCACCCCAAAACATGCTCCGCCTCTTTTATTTTTTAGCGTCGGCCAAATTCATATTTGAAAAATCGATTGACTTCGACGAATAATATGCTACATTACAGTTAGAAGTGAAGTCTGGGTCTCTGTGTTTCATTCAGCTCGGCTCTGTGTGTGTGGAACGAGCCCATTTCTGTGGCGTGCGCAGAGAGAGAGACCTACCGGAGACGTTGCTTGATAGCATCTGGAGCCCACAAACACTTCCATCGGATCAGATCAGATTTGGATTCTGGGAGTTCAACCACCAAACGAGACAGCGATCCATCACTTTCATATCCGATCAGATCAGGAAACCTCCACACTCCAAGCTTTAACGCTGGATCCAAATCTTCAAAATGGTCGTATCAAACCGACAACCAGGATTGGCGCCATCAAGTTTTGATCCCAAAAAACTGGATTATCTGATCCCACCAAGAGGGGTGGATTTCCGGTGGATTACTGCAGAGCAAAACTGTACTGTACAATCTTCCAAAAAATGTGTTTCAATTGAAATAAGATGGCAAAGTTTTTAACTGAAATAATACAGCAATTTTTAGCCTTCATGGGAAATGAACATTTGTATTTTTTCCATTTTGCTCACAGTTTGTGGTGGCCTATTCTTGTTTTCAACCAAATACTTGGATGACATCAAATTGAGCTCATAAAAGTATCACAGGCAAGATGATCAATCAGCAAATGGTAATCCTAATCTAAACCGCACACCAAAGATTTCACAAACAACCCAAAGTCCATCCACTCACCGT